>NC_137221.1:20874803-20989803 GCF_949987685.1 Ammodytes marinus
GGACGTCGTAGAATCAGGAATCTTTTCCAGTAATTCAGATACTATGGGTTGAGCGTTGTGGCTTGGTGGCTGCAATGGTCATTTGTTTGCGTATATGGTGTCTGTGATACTGAGAAATGATGGCGTAGGCAACAATTACCCTAATTGAACATTCCAGAGCAGCTCCGCAAAATGGCTGCCGAGCTGGCACGCTGTCTGTGATGGCCGACAAGAGTGTGTAGGTTTGAGGTGTGTACGTGTATAGCTGCGCATGTCTGTGCGTGTGGCTGTGAGTACGCCTGTTTGTATACATGTTTGTGTGCGTGTGTGTGTGTGTGTGTGTGTTTGTGTTAACTCTATGTGAGAGTAATCCTGCTTTTGCTTTTTACTGACTGCTTTGTGTCGGGGGGGGGGGAAGTCTTCGCTCACTGTAGATATCTGCTAATCCATAATTACCAAGCTCAATGTACCTAGACGGAAGGAGCCATCACGTCAAACAGCCTCACAGAAACAGATGATGATTGTGTTTCCTGTCACCTAAAAATAAATAAAAGATTCTACGTTTAGTTTTGAAAATCCAATTCAGCTCTGGGCTTAAGATGGCGACGGCGCTGGGAGGGCTATGAATCCCTCCAGCTTTCACGTCCACAATCTTCTGTGTTTTCACAGAGCAGCATCAAGGTGCTGAATATGTCCTGCCAAATAGCTGACCTTGTTGTTTCTTTACAGCTCTCTGCCTCGCCGACCCAGCACCCCGCCAGCCAGCCAGCCATCCAGCCATCTAGCCATCCCAGCCAGGCCCTGCCCTGCCCACAACTGGCAACCTGCAGGAGTCATCAGGGTTAGTGCGCCTTTGGCACGCCATTGTGCCAAAATCATCTGTAAGCATCAAGGCAGGAACTTGTAAATTTATAGATCTGCACTCAAACCACAGGCCAAATAATCAAATGACTTACATAAGAGAAAGGGGGGGGGGGGGGGGTGTATCTGAACCATCCATAAATCACTTCTATGCTCCCTAATTGATATCAGTCAATACGACAAGTCAAGAGACATGTGGTGGCACTAACACCAATGTTTCATTGTAATCTGAGAGGAGATATTTCTTCATTTCTTTATGCTTTGAAACAAAGAGAGCAATTACTCCTCTGAGGTCATAAATAAAAATGTTCCTTGCATAAATTCTCTTATGACGTTCTTCCAATATAACCTCTCTAAGAAAGAGCAGCTTTCAGAGGTAGGTACCTTCTTGAACACACACACACACACACACACACACACACACACACACACACACACACACACACACACACACACACACACACACACACACACGCACATACATCCCCACATACTTTAGTACATAGATAAGATGCGTTCATTTGCATAGCCAATTTTTCTTCCATTCATATTAGGCTACAGAAAGGCACACAGATTATAGGCATCGCTGGATTAAGTTAAAGCTGTGCCGTTTTGCTAATAATTCAAATACTGCAAGTGCAAGCATTTTCTGCAGTTCATCAGGGAGATGCTGTTAAAAAAAGACAAAGCTGAACGAAACGACTACCAGCACTCATGCCTTATCGCAACTGTGTGGGTGTGCGGCTAGTGTGTGTGTGCCTGCCTGCGTGCATGCGTGCGTGTGTGAGAAAAAGAAGCGTATGCGTGCACTGAGTCTTGAATGTGACAGCCGAGGGGTCGGGCTCGCACATTAAAATCCCTGCTGCTGTTTCTAATGCTTTTGTCAAGCGGTAGCGTGGTCACACCGTTCAGTGGAGTGGGGGAGATACAGCAGAGAGGAGAGACAGCCGCCATGAGGGAACGCTGTACGTTTAACATGCAACGCCCCATACTGGGTGTGTCTGAGAGAGAGAGAGAGAAAAACCACTGCTGCTATATGTAATCCTTAATAAATGCTCTTTTATTCTATGTTTCATTTCAAATACTGACAACTGGGCAATCACCACAAATACTAATTATTGTCTGTATGAGAAATATACGCACATTTAAAAGTATGACATTGGTTATATGATTGGATTATTATCCAATGAGCTCTTAGAAAGGCCCATAGTATTATTGCGTCCCGTTTTAAAGAGCTTCTAGTATTCCCGGCTATGCGAAACAAGAACTCAAAAATGAGACCATGAGAGGAATCGGGTTAGAAAGTAGAAAGGCCTGGCTAGAGACATAATCTTATTTTGTTAGTCTATTTAATTGGAAAGATATTGATGTTCACCTTTGAGAAGAGGGAACATGAGGACAGCTGTGTGTGTGTGTGTGTGTGTGTGTGTGTGTGTGTGTGTGTGTGTGTGTGTGTGTGTGTGTGTGTGTGTGTGTGTGTGTGTGTGTGTGTGTGTGTGTGTGTGTGTGTGTGTGTGTGTGTGTGTGTGTGTGTGTGTGTGTGTGTGTGTGTGTGTGTGTGTGTGTGTGTGTGTGTGTGTGTGTGTGTGTGCGCGCATGTGTGCGTGTGTGTACCTGTGGGCCTTTTATGAGCCCAGTGAAAAGGAAATGGATGCCTGGCAAATGCTCAGCCGGCATCCTTATCACCGCTGCTCTCAGGGCTGACCACCACAGCTCCTCAATAATGGACACAAAACACAGAGTCATTTTCTATTAATGCGCTCCCCTCACACCGCTCAGCCTCCCAGTGTGTTGCTGCTACGGATAACATTAACGCACACAATGATGTATCACAATCCAGGAGACATGTTCTTTACTAGTAAGGCAATCATTTATCGCCTGGTTTGAGTTTTTTTTAAAGTTTTTTTTAAAGATAAAAAACAAAAGAAAGGGATGAATAGAAAATAAAAGAACCATATATTTGTCTTTCTTTTGTGAGGTGTTTTTTTTTGTGATGGTGGAATAAAAGAGAATACGGTTTGACACGAGTGGAGGTTTTTTCTGGTTGATACTAGTGGGTCTAAAAAACGCTTTCCACAAGGGAGGATGTTCTCCACAGGAAAGCTTTCTGCCTCCCTGGCTTCCATCCCAAAGTGTAGACAACAGACGTCGTCATCTTCCAACTCAATTTACAGACGCATTAGGAGATGCTCTGGCGCGCCCCAACTCTCTCTCTCTCAAATGCAATCAGCCCGCCTGTGTGTTTTAAGAGCAAATTGAGGGTGCCATCTCTATCGACCTCCCTTTCTCACTTCTTCTCCTTTTGTTACGACCACTTTCCCCCCAACTGAAATCATTTCAAAACCGCAAACAGCTGCACATGGAATCCATTTTTTTTGTCTCCCCTTTTTAGGAAGCGTAAAGAGGTGGCAGAGGATGCTCGTGACGTCGGTTTAAACACGGCCTCGTAAAGATTTAGATAGATTCAGATCGCCCGAGGTAAGTTGAAAATATATCTGGCTGCATTCTGCTAATCCTCAAGTTTTAATTCTATCCATCTTTGCCCACCTGGTTATTTTCCATCGACTACAGTGGTTTTTTTTAAAGCTTTTTTATTACGTTTTATTTTGAAGCACCTCTATATACATTGATAGATTATTTGTGTCTGACCGTATGAACCGTTTCCTTTTGAATCTGAATTAACGGCACAGTTTGACATGAATTAAAATAATGTGAAATAACGCACATGCCGTTATTCGTGCGTCTTTTCTCTAATACATGATTAGGAATTGGCAGTGCCTATTGTTCTTTCTTATGGTAAAATATGTTTGCAAATGACGAATATGTATCTAATTTATGCTTTTTTTTGTTTCTTTTTTTATTATTGCATTTGATATTTCTTTTTTAGGTCAGAAATAGCCCAGTTTTAACAGGTTTTTGTTGTCCTGTATTCTAGTTGTTCAATTGATCTTCAAATCAGCTGCAGGTAGCCTTTTTTAAATATGGCTTTGTGAACCCCCCCCCCCCCCACCCTTTGTGAAAGTCTGCCTCTCTCTATCCCTGTAATTGATTTCATACCTTTGTGCCTCCCAATAGTTTTCTGAGTGCTCTTAGGGGAGACATTCAGGACAAAGTTGGCTGGAGCGGTTCATCCATGCAGACCGCGTCACGTCCCCGGCTGCCCACCATCCGCCACTGTTAACGTCCTGTTTGACCCTCAGCTAAACATATGACTAAACCAGAGCTTTGGCTAACAAACTGAAGAGAGAGAGAGAGAGAAGCAGGACAAAGGATGGGGGGCTGGGAATGGTAGAAATGATAAGGGGAGGTGGTATGAATTTTTTTTTAAAAAGACTAAAGGCAGGGAGAAGCGGGAGTTATTAAGGAAAGAAAGAGATGGCAATCTACTATTACACTCTTCGCAATCGCCCCGTTCTCTCCAAAATGTCACGGATCATTCAACCTTTTTTTTCCCCACCCTTCATTTCTCTCTGTATCACCTCATTTCTTCTACCAGCTGTTCACTCATCTGTTTCACTTTTGATCTCTCCTCTTCCTCCAACATCGCATTTTTTCCATCCTATTCCTTCTCCACCTCTTTCACGGTATTCTCTCCTTCAAGCACTGGTAAGGTTTTTATTCGATGAGCCTTCCTTTTTTATTTAAATCACCTTACCACGAGACGCTGCGACGCATTGATCTCTCACACTAATGCGTGGCTCCAATAGTGATTATTTCTCACACCGTAGACCTGTAGATACACAAATCATTATTCATATGTGCCGTTAAGTGGCTGCATTGTTTCAGCTTCACATTTTTTTTCTCTAAAATTCTCTTCTGTGCCGAGCAGCGGTGTGTGTGTGGATCTATAGTGGCTCAGGTGTAGGAGCCTCTCTGGAAGCATGTGGACGATATCTTGAAACGAAGGGGGCTGGCTGCCATAGCAACCATATGATGAGGCAGGCAGGGCTATTTA
The DNA here is from genome assembly GCF_949987685.1 of Ammodytes marinus. NCBI lineage: Eukaryota > Metazoa > Chordata > Actinopteri > Uranoscopiformes > Ammodytidae > Ammodytes > Ammodytes marinus. The sequence continues at coordinate 20,879,599 of NC_137221.1, forward strand.
AAGGAATTCAGCTGCTGCCGCCGTTCCCGTCAGCTTCACACACCGGTCCAGTGAAAGACAAAGAGAAGGGAATGCAAGGAAATCTAGATCGCTATAGGAGTCTCCCTTTAGGATTCAGAGCGTGTTTCATTTGTCATGCCTCCTGATTGTATCTCCTACACCCCTCCTTTAGTATTTATTCTCATAGCACTATTCCTTCTCCCCGAGTGCCAATTAAATAAATCAGATTTAATCGCAGCGTTTCCACCTAACTTCACATGCAAAATGTGCCGTCTTCATCACTTTGGCCAACACAAATTAAATAAAAAGGCCCTGAACACATTTTGAATCCATTCACTTTAAATGTATATTCAGGCAAACATTTTCCTCACGAAATGGATGCACACTAAAAAAATTAATATAGGCCTACATATATTCGCAGACACTGTATGTAAATAATATTTATTCTCAAATGCTTTATTTTTAGTTTTTATTTACATGATATTTGCATATGGTTGAATTATCGGCAGAAGGGTCCATTGTGATGTCCTGTCTCAAATTATTCCTACTAAAAAAAGAACATACTTTTTCCCTAGAGAGAGGCATCCCTCGGTGGAAAGCAAGACACCAAGTGTAAGAGGGAGAACAACTGCTGTGCACGGTTTCCTCAACATACGTTGTGTACACACACATTTCTTTGTCATTATAGTCGGCTGTAAGAAAATGTGCACCTGCGGGAAAAAATTACATTGACGTCCCATCGCCTATCCATAGAAGTGCTGTGCTTTAACTTGAATTCCCATTTGTCCCTGTCAACGTTTTAACACTGCTTGTGATAGGCATTGCATTCTCTATTCTGCAGCTGTAAATAGACATACGCATCAGCTTAAATCCGTGCAACAAACCAAACTAATGATTTGTATGAGTCATCGTCACAGGTCTGGGCTCACAGGGTCGATGGGTGATTCTTCTTATAAATAAAAGCTCCTGATTTATGTCTTTTTGATCTTGCTGATATTCTACAACATTAAAATGTTGGAAGTGCACAATTATTGGTGAAGCTGCCGGTGTTCTTTTATTACTCGGTTGAGCCCGGCGTGCCATTCCAACGCCTGTGAGCGCTAGTCAGGAAGATTTAAAGTGCTTCATAGGAGCAAAATGATGAGTGACCTCTCGCCTAACTGCTCTTCACTCTTCGCTCTTTATCTCATTCTAATCCCAACTCATTTCATATGCTAAGTAAAAGCTTATATCCCTCTTCAGCGTACGTACAGTTAGTACACACACACATCCCTCATTGCTTTGGTGTGATTATAAAATTTGCATAGAGGATGTTTGGTGGAGTCGTGTAGTGCAGAGGCAGCAGAGCTGAAGCAGGGGGCTGATGGGTGGTCTAATGCCTGTCAGGTGTAGAGAGGTTGGGGGGCAGAGGCTTTTCCCACAATCTCTCATGTATGGGTTTATGATGAGAACTCAAGAAGAGGAAGCCAGAGAAAGTTTACCCCAATTCCTCAATGTCCCCCCCCCCCCAGCCCCCCCCCCCCCCCCCCCCCCACACACACACACACACACACACACCACCACCACCTCCAAATGCTTCCTTCAGAATCTAATTTGCATGTTCTCTTTTTCGCAGCGGTCACAGATGTAGCCGAGATAAGGAAAAGAGAGGAAGAGGGAGAGCCGACTGTGTACCCCCAGGGGAGGACCTGATGAGATGGAACCACACTCTCTCTCTCTCTGCTTTCCAGCCACTTTCACCATCAGAGCGCCATCTGCTGGCTCGGTGGGGTGGGACAGCTGGTGTTGTGAATCAGGCCGCCGCAGTCCAGGGACCGGCTACTTCCCAACACCAGGGTCTCACCCTAACCACTCACAACTATAGCCAGGCCTTCACCTTCTCGTCTTTGAAGCGATCGCTCAGTCAGCGTATACTTCACACTTTCTTATGCTTGATGTAATGGTGATTGGTGAGGAATCACACTATTAGCACTGAATTGTCCAAATCTGTTCGAAGTATAATTCCTCTGCATAGTGTCTTGTTCAAATATCAATTACAAAAAAAAAGGATAACGGAAATAATATCCTGAATACAATCTCAATTGACACATGCAACTGTGAAAATTAAACCTATACGTAATTTATGATCAATAAAGAAATTAAAGATCCGTCTAAAAATATGTCTGTGGCTTTATTATTTGAATGTATCAATGAAATCACATATGAAAGCTCTCCAGATGTAATGTATTTGAAAACATGCATTTGTTGTATTTTGTTCAAGTTTGTGCATTGATTCACCAGTCACAGGTCACTGCTTCTAAACAATAAATAATGACACATTTTGAATGGCCAAATATTCCACACAGTAATGGCTGCACAGGTAGCCTATGTTCTGAACTGAGAGCTATTTGTTGTAATCACTCGACAATGGGTTTCAAAGTACACGCTATATTAAGAAGAAAAAGCCAGAATCTTTGAACAAGAAGTCAAGTCAATTGTATTTATATAGTTCCGTATCACAAATAACATTTTGCCTCAGGGGGCTTAACAATCTGTACTGCATACCAGACCCTTGACTCAGATAAGGAGAATCTCCCCTCCAAGCAAACCTTCTAACAGCGACAACTGTTAAGTCTTTTAAAACAAAGCACAATGTAATGTGTGGTAATGCAGAATGCAAAGCCATTGCTCCAATGTTTAGTTTATGTAATGGTCAGTTTAGCATACTACATCCATCTGCTATTTTTATGTATACGTTTCATCACAGTGCATGGGCATTTTTAACACTTGTGCTGAATATCATCAGAAATGTCAGAAAAATACGTCCCACACAGTTGCATCAAGCTGATGCAAAATATACCACAACAGTCATGATGTGTTTTTTCATACTTAAATATACCATTGATTTAACAAGCTTGATCAACAAAGTTTACATGGGGCCCCTTCACTGCTTGGCTGGCTGTAGCCTTACTTGCAGAAGATGCCAGTGTTTTGTTACTGTTTTATTTAGCTTCATTATTTTATCTAATTTGATATGTATGCCGTGTAGGCCTAAAAAACTATTATGGATCTATACTGTTTATTGAGAGTATCCTTGTCAGTCTGTACCACCTTCTTTACAACTTTTCAATAATACAAAAATGTAAAAAAGTACCATTTAGGCCTATATAGTTGGCTAAATTATAGATTTCGCTGTTGACACGCTGCTGAAAATAATGGACAGCACACATATCTCCTACACAGCCTACTGGTCTGACAGCAGAGTGTTTTAGGCTCCTTCAGCTCCACCAGTCCATGATGACTGGTAGCCTACAGAAGGTCATTCCTCCCAACTGCAATAACCATCTAGGCCTACAATCACTCCCTTCTGTGCCGGTGTTGTGCCGAATTCTCACTCCCCCGCAGGATCCCACTCCCCTCTGGCTTAAACGCACCAGGCTTCTCATGGTGCGTTTAAGGACAGCTCGGAAAAATGTGTTACGACATATAACAAATGGGTCTCTCTTGTAAATTAGACCCTGGGTCTCAATGAGATTTTACCTGTATAAATAAAGGTTAATAAAAAATAAATATATAAAAAAATTAATTAAGTGGTTGTAGAAAGTGCGGGGGACAGAGGGCACAAATCGTATAGACTCTCAAGTGCAGCACAACATAACTTATATTTTGATGAAACATGAATTAAATAGCCTACGAACAGTTTCCTCAAAGCCTAAGACGAAGGAACTTGGCTTGTAAAAATCGCCTCGGTTCGTCAAACTACAACTAGCAATACGCTAGGAAGGCAGTGGGGAGTGGGATCCTGCGGGGGAGTGAGAATTCGGCACAACACCGGAAAAAGAGATCCCTACAATGAGACAAAATGGACTACGCACAATTTTTCCAATTAACTTTTGATTTAGAATATTATTTTCATTCAGGGACTAATAAAATATATGTCTGTCTATCTATCTATCTATCTATCTATCTATCTATCTATCTATCTATCTATCTATCTATCTATCTATCTATCTATCTATCTATCTATCTATCAGAATAGTTTAATGCGCATGCGCAGTGAGGCCAGCACACCTTAGTTCCCATGTCAACTTGTAGTTGATCAATCTCAGCAGCAGGGAAAGATGAGCGCTAAGGTCGAAGCTAACTAATATGTTGGTTTAATTGTAGCAAGTTCACGATTTAGCCGAAGTCAATTTTGATAGCAACCAGGTAACGAATTTAGTAGTTTCTGGTAGTTTTAATTTCCAGCATGTTCCCATCTTCTAGCAGGTTGAAACTCAACCGAGTTGCGTTAAAAGACGTTATTGGTCAGAAACCAGTGCCGCGGCGGAGACGGGTCCTGAAGTCTCCGGATAACTTTACAGCTGACTCCAGTGAACGAGAGGACAACAAGCTAGTTCCTGGGCCAGATTCGGCGAAAGGCCTTGTATGCGACCCTGCCAGCGATGGACCCGTCCAAAGCTTGTTTAAAGACCGAGTGGGCCCGGGAACTGTTACTGATACAGCCGATGAAGGAGAGCCAGAGGAGCAAAAGTACGTTTTTCCGCAGAAAGACGAGATGAGGGGTGATGTTGAGTCACGCAGAGGGATCGAGAGTATGGAATTTAAACGAGAGGGGCCGCCGTGCACTGGAGGCAAGTATAAACCATAGACTGTATAAAGGTAGCCTATATAAACAGAGAAAACCCAAACAGGAGTCGGAGCAGGGTTAGACACTGAAGTTTTACTTGGTGCACCTCCAAAATGTCTTGTCACATTGAGTTAAGCAGCGAGCCCTCTGCTAAAAAGAGCCAAGCATGGTCGGATCTAAAGTTTAGTGTGGGCAGATTGCAAGGAATAAATGCATAGGTGGGCATGTCAACCGTAGAGTTCGTGTGAACCACGTTGCTGAAAGCGGCAGGGGCATAGAGGGCGAGAGCAGGGCTTCACACACAGGACGAGGGCGACCAGGAGCGAGGTCGATATCCGCCGGAGCGTCAAGTAAGCTGCACGTTAGCTTTAATACGCTTCGCCGCCGGTAAGCTTTCTAATTTACGGACATTGCCCTAAAGCTCTTAAACGAACCTTTATTTATTTACATTTTAAAATAAGCGTTTAGCTAACTTTTGGCTAACTAGCATGTGTTTGCTCAGTGTGTCGGAGCGTGTCATAGGCTATGCTAAGCTAACGGCTCAGCTACTGCCCAACTCCACCGACCTAGCTTGTTTTCTTCGTCTACCCTTTTTAAAAGTAATGTTATTTAACCGCTCCCTATCAAATGTATGCTCAATTAAATCACACGCTAACTGGCAGCTAATAGCAATGAGAGGGCCCCCTGCAGGTCAACTGGCATAGCTGCCATCTTTCCTGCACACTACAAGTCTGAACCCTTCTCTTTATTCTATTGCTTTTAGAAAGCCACCGTGTTGTGATAGTTAGACAGAGGTGAATTTACCAGTTGGACTATTTGGTTGATAATGAGGCTTTTACAAAAACAAAACAAAGTTGATGCATTTCCATTTGGGTAGGGGAAATAAATACTGTATACTGTACTCACATGCAGGCCATGGTTACAGTGGATGTTTCCTGCAATGGAGGGGGAAAAAACAGTAATGTAAAGCCACAAAACACAAGGATGAGAAGTTCCTAGTTGGTTTGGAAAATGCATGTCTGGGTTATGTCCCTAACTGATAAAAGCAGCGGACAGTGCTCCCCTTAGCGTTTTGCTGTCATCTACTGTCTCCCACCCAGTTGGTGAGACACTTGACCTTGGTGGGAACCCCTACTGTTAAGTCAACAGAAATCACCTCAGGGCTTATGTGCTTTCTTTGGGAGGTGGTTTTGGCATTTGAAATTATTCAAAAGAAAATTTGACGTCAAGTTGTTTGTTTCCACCATTCTCTTTACCATATGTGATGAAGATAGCTCTGAACAAGTCAAAAGTACTTTTAATTTCCCCGAATAACATGTTTGAGATTTAATGAGACTAGATTTGTGATGTACCTTGACGGACACACAGGAAGAATAAACATGTTCAAATTGTTATTATTTTTGAAAATACAACTACAAAGACATGTACATGAGATGGAGAATTTCCTGATTTATTTCAAATTCAAAAATGGCAGCCCTCTTGTTTTGAACACACTTTTTGAAACCTCGCCCAATCACAAGAGAGGAGCAGCGTCTGGTCATGTCCCATAAGATTAGTCCCAGTTAAATTCATTTGTAGATTAAGGCTGGACAGGTCTTAAGAGTTTCTGGTTGGTGTTTGAACACCTAACACATAACTATTAGGGGTGGGAATCTCTTGGCACCTCACGATTCGATTCCGATTCAGAGGTCAACGATTCGATTCAAAATCGATTTTCAATGAATCTCAATGCAAAACATTTTTTATGTACCCAATTTCAAAAATATATTTATATGCACATCTGAGTTTGCTACTCAGAGTTTGCTAATCACTTCCTACTTTTGTGATGATCATTAAAGACAATCAACAGATGAATTGCCTTCTCTATTATTGTATTAAGAGAAAAGCTTTTCTTGTCACAAATATGACTTTCTATGAACAGTGCAATAATCAATGCAGCTTTCAACACAATATGGAAGTATGTAAAAACTAAACCGATTCAGTTTTATTTTATTTCTAATCTCGTAAATCATGTTTCTATAGGATTTCTATTCTATTATCTATTTTCTATGTCATTTCAACACATTGTACAAAAAGTATGGCTTGGAATTCAGCTCTCACACAAAAACGTAAACAGAGATAAAGCCGGTGCAGGTCATGGGTTTGCTGCTCTCAGCCCTTTTGAAGCCACTTTGGAAACAACTCGCACATGTGTGGTGTGCATGCGCAATGGCGCAGGAAGTATTGGTATTTACAAAAAAAATAAAAAAATAAAAAATAAATTATATAAATAAATAAAAAATCGATTATTAACTTTTCTGAATCGATTCAGAATCGTTCGAGAGAGAATCGATATTAATCGGAAAATCGATTAATTTTTTCCCACCCCTAATAACTATACCTCGGAGACAACTGTTACATTTGCGTTTGCAGTTTCTGACAAGTTTTTGTTTTCCACTTTCAGACATTGATAGAAATACTCCCCCGAGCTCCACTGGACGCACTGCTTCGGAGGCGCCTTTGAGAAGAGCAGTCAGGGCGTCGGGCTGCGGTATCTGCGGTTGCTGTAAATACGTTTCCCCTCTGCGGAAGAGATTGGGTAAGCACGGGCAAAGGAAAAGTAACCCAGAGCCAGAGCGCCCCATGGTTAAGGGCAAACTCAAGGAAGAAAAACGAGTCACAGAGAAGATTATCGTGTGGATAAACCAGTACCCGCAGGTGGAGCTTTGTGACATCAAAAAGTGTCTCCCAAACGGAGACACTTTTACTAAAGAGTGCGGCTATGTGCTAACGGATGTTCTCGAGACCAAGGTCGTGCGTTGCTTCAAACAGGACATGAGAGCTGGATTTCAGTTTGGGCCCGCTTGTTTCGGGCATGACACACAAGAAAGTGAGAAGGATGCTCTGGCTAAAAATACAGAGTTTTGTCCCAAAAATAAGTCTGAGGAAAGCATCTGTCAGTCTCAGAGTTTGACTGATCATCAGCAACACCAAAAAGAATGCACAGACGCACCAAGGTTAAGTCACACCACATGTCGTTCCCTCAAGAGCCGGACAAGCGAGGACGCTGCAACTTGTTCTGCTTCTTTCTTACCAGGTAAACGTACAAAAGCAGTGAGCGAGTGCAGGACTGGCATGTGGGACAGAGATGTTGAGGAGGACCCTGGGCCAGGATCTCCCCTTGTATCATCAAAGATCCACACTGACAAAAGAATAAAGCTTGGGGATAGTGTTGAAGGTGGGATGTTGCCATCCACTCCAGATTTGGACAGCATTGGCTGCAGTGACCAAGCAAAAATGGACTCTAGTTACAGAGAGAAAACATGCTCTCGCATATCTGATGACAGTCAGTCATGTTTGGAGCATGGAGTTGGGGGGCCTAGCACTATTGGCTCAGCTGTGACAGAAAACTGTGTCCACAAGGAACCTTGTGGTGAGGTGGACAATCTCACAGAAACTGATGCAGCACACATGTCATCAGAGCTGTGCAGTCAGAGGGAGGAGGTGGAAACAGACGACCCGTCGGAGGAGTCTTTCACCTGCCAAAGAGTGAGGCCCTATTTCAGAAGAATCCTTTTTTCTTGTGCACGCACATACATGCCCTTCTCTCAGAGGAGCTCCACACGTCCAGCTGAGCCTTTTGATCCGTCAACTGGAGATAACTGTGACTTTCCAATAGAACACAAGCAGCAAGGTTTATCCAGCGAACAAACCAATGGCGTGCTCCCAGGTGCACCCACCGACCCCTCTGCAGACACAACCCACCATCCAAATGAAGCCAAGCAAACCGAGGACGGAGATATAATTTTAGCAGAGAGAAAAATACCTGATAATATGCCTCCACACTCTTCTGACAGCAAAGACATGGAGGCTGAAGAATCACTAGTCAGTCTCCCTTCCCCTTCTAACCTTAGTCTGCGTGGTGGAGAGCTCAATGCTGACACAGTGTCACAGTGTCAGCCTTTGCCAATTAATGAACCTAAAACCGACAGCTCGGCATCCACTCCTTCCCCCACAGCACTTCACCTGACTGACTGGGAAACCACCACTACACTCTCTACCATGTCATCTCCGTTAACACACGGTGGTTTGAGCAGCCTCCCTGCCACACCCTCCTTTGTCCCACCATCACCGTTCCTTGTGAAGACACCTAAAGACGTTCAGTCGGCCGATACCCACTCTGCCGGCGCGTCACCAACCACGTCGTCCCCCAACAACACGCTCAAAGCTCTAGAAAAGGCTTTTTTCTACTGCCAAGAAACCCAAGTGACTCTGTGTCACAACTCTGACTCCTTTCAGTCGTGTGAATCCTCATTCCTCCTCCCCCAAGACGAGCAAGAGAGCGATGAAGAGTGTCTTGCGGCCAGGTGCCCTCCAACACTGGAGCCCTTTTACAATACAAGCCCCGTTAACCACAATCAAGTTGTTGTAAATAAGAGCTCGTGGCACGACGACCTCCCGGCAAAGGGTTTAGAAACTGACCCAATCGAGTTTATGCTTCCTCCAGTGCTCTCCCCTGTCGCTTCGCCACAAGGGTGCTCACAGACAAACTTCCTGCCCCCAAGCCTGGAGGACGGCGAACGCCAGATGTTGCCCCAAGGGGTTAACAGCAGTGATGAAAACTCCAAGGATTATCTGGGAAATAGTAGTGACGATTCAGAAAGCGTCTCAACCAATGTGTCTCCTCTAAGGGAGCTACAGTCTCCTCCCCATAGTGACAGTGATTACCAAGAGGACGTTGAACGGGTCGGCAACAAATCTGATTGTGAACCTGTCCCCTCAGACCCTCATATAAAGGCAGGCCTCCCCTCAGCGGCCCTCACACCCTGCTCTTCTTCCAGCAGTAATGAAGGTGATGGTGGAGCCCTCAGTGATGAAGGGTCACGTCCCGATGAAGAAAAAGAAGAAGAAGACGGGTCAGATCTATCAGACAGTGAAATGGATCAAACTGAAGCGGAGGTTCAGAAGGACATTTTGGACGAGTTCAGCGCTTATGTACAGGACATCTTGCTAGTGGACGTGAACAACGAGGACCCAGAGCTGTTTGAAAGCCTGCCGGGAGAGAGCGCACTGAAACTGGGTCCTACAAGGGTTACCGAGGCCCCTAAAGCCAGACCTAATGCAGTGGTGAAAACACTGTCGCCTATCGCATACGGAGCATCACAGGAGTTTAAACAAAGGTACGGTCTCCTATTTGATAGCATCTCCTTACAGTTGAATAGTGTAGTGCTGTACTACATTATTGTGTTATGTGTGTTGCAGGTTGACCCCGGTTTATATTGATTTCAATGGCGACAGTCCGGATTTCACAGGTATGAGTCTTATTTTATGTCGTATTTAAAAAAAATGTGTGACTAGTTGCTAACTGGTTATAGCATTGACGTGTAGACGTACTGTAAGCTGATGCTACAAATATGCAAACTGTGGATTCTTTAGTCCACCACTGGACTGCTGATGCTAAATTGAGCATGTTAGACCAAGCTAGCATCCGCACACCAATGTCACAGCTGATGTGAGACTACTTATGATAGAAAATATGATCAGTTCCTTTTAGATACATGGTTCAAATGAGTTTTTGTTTTGTTCCAAAGGTTCATCCCGTGGTTAAATTGTTTGGGTGTGTATTTTGCAGACGAGATGAACAGCAGGCCATGGAGACCTCGGTGTAGGAGCCCACGTCCCAAAACGCAAAGCAACGCGTGGCCCGCCACAGAAAAGCAAACCAAACACATGGTAATGTAGTGGACAAGGAGCACCCTATCCCAGGACTGCCTTTCAGCACTTTCAGCAAACGCACGTCTGCCTCGCAATTGTGGAGAAGCACAAACATTACCAGGGTTTTCTCTTGCACAAATGCCCTCTGTGCCTCCCTGAGTAACCTTTCAGGAAAAACACTCAGATAAATTCCACATAGCATTTTGCAGGAATGCATAACGCCACCAAAAATGCACTACTACAACATAATTGAGTCAATTCTATTACGATGAGATATAATGGACACTGCATGCTGCCAGGAGAGGTCAGCTTTATAATGTCAGATGTGCTCTGTGTTTTTGAACAGGGTCAGCCTGACGCCAACAACAATAATGTAAAGGAAGACCTGAAAAGGTAGCTGTTAGCACACATCACACCATCAACAATTTCTTCAGTCCAGTTAATCCTTCATTGTTTTTGATAATCACTGTTTTTATCTCCTGTAATAGGGACCAGCCCATCCAGACAGTGAACTCCCAGAACAATAGCATTCCTCAACTTATGACCATTAAAAATGGTGAGGGACAAATGAGAACCGCATAGTCGATGACTGAATGTTTAACTGGTGTTTAACCACTGTGTATGACTGTTCATCTGCTCTTTACACAGGGCCAAGGGTCATAAACACGGTGAACGTGGCAGAGGTTAGGCACCCTAAATGTACTCCTGTAAGTCTTCCATTAAATACAAAACAGTCCCCGTCTTCCTATAAATTAATTTATATATCATCTTTAATGACTTAAGCGTAGGTTGTATTTTGTAGCTATTCCATAGAATCTGAGGAAAAGTCATTGGCGCCAATAACTCGATGTTGGTGGTTTTGTATGGTATTAACCGTGGGTGCTAATGATCGAAGCCATAAATTGTGTTGAGTTAAAGAAAATGTGAAAGGAAGGCTCTACCTTAACACAAGTGGTAAAAGGCAAATGTAAGAAAAGAATAGGAAAGTAAATGATTACTGTGGAAAAGGTTAGGCCACCAAATGTCATTTTAAAGTACATAAAAACGCAGTTTGACTGCATGTTATTGATATGCATCAATACGATATGAAATAATTCTCTAACGTGAGACTTTTTCAAGTGTAAGAAAAACTCCATAACTACAGGACAAGAATGTATGATGGTTTCCTTCAGCATAAATAATGTAGCACTGCATATAAACTAAAACTGATGAGCTTAGAGTATGAGTGTGGTTTGAGCGCGTAGGAAAGAATGAATAATGGCAATTATTTTACAAAGTAAGTGAACATTTACTAAACTCATTGGATTCACATCTTGTAAATGACAGAAATTAAGTTTTTACCATAATGAATAAAATTACTTCAATAACTTTACTCTAGGCCCAAGATTTTGTATCAAGAGACATTTTTCAAACATTATAATAATGATGTGGGTTTGGTTTCGAGGCATTATTAGTGCGTGGCTATTTATAACAATGATTCTCCGTTTGTTAATGATATTTCATTTGACTTCTCTCCTCTTCTGTACCCTCAGTACTGCAGGCAGTACTTCAGTGAGTCACTGTCCTGTGGCTTCAAGATGTGCTGGTTCCAGCATGTGCCCGTGGAGGGAGACGAGAAGGTACGCATAAAAAGAGAAATTAATGTTTCATGAGCTCGCCGGCATCAAGTAAAGTAGATTAGGGAGACAATAGACTTCTGATTTGATAAGTCAGTCTAACCCTGCGTTCCAAATCGCATACTCTTTCTTTTTACTACACACTAAAGTACAGAAGAGTTGTAGGGCCACAGGAGAGAAAAAAATCAGATAAGGAAGATTTTTTTTTTTCATTATGTTGAGAAATAAAGGCAAATACTCCAAAATGCTATTGGAGTTAGTGGGGCATTAATATATTTTCAGCATACTACAATTGATGTGCATGTATATGGACATCCTAAATCTTTTTTTTGCAAACTAAATAGTAGGGAAGTATGGGAATTGGAACTGCTGATAGTAAAGTGGAGTGGCTTCAAGCTGTAGCTTTCTAATGGGTGCAACATCGCCCTCTGCTGTGCCACGGCTGTTATTCCACACTGCATCTCAGAGTTTGGGAGCCTCTTAACGTTTTATCCTTCCTTTTCAGTTCTGCGTTGAAACTGTGATGCGCTTCACCAAAAATCCAAAGTGCTTTCGAAAAGCAGGTAAGCTTTCAAATTGATCCAATACGTTTTTTTTTTTTTTTTAAGATTATTTTTTGGCATTTTCAAGCTTTATTAGATAGTACAGAGTTGAAATGGGGAGAGAGAGGGGGGATGACCTGCAGTAAAGGTCCACGGGTTGGATTTGAACCCGCGAGCACTGCAACGAAGGCAGGACCCAATATGGTACGTGCTTTACCCACTACACCACCGGAGCGTCCCAGATCCAATCATTTTAACTCCTAAAGGACACAGTTTATACAGAGATTGTGGGCGATTATGGACTGTGATATATGTTACTCCCAGAGCCACTGCCTCTGTCTGACCTGTATTTAACGTCACTGTGCTCATTTCTCATTGGTTATGCTGGTCTCTCGCCCTTCTCCTTTTGTCTTCCAGGAGAGGTGTTCACAGGTTACTACCAGAACAACCCACCGGGAGTCTACTTCTCCATGCACATGCTTCTAACACTCTGCTGGGCTCTGCTCAAGGCCGGCATGGTGTCTGATGTCTTCTCAGTCCTCAATGTCAGCTTGGCCCACGAGATAGTGGTCCGTGTGTTTTTTTTTTCTTCCATCCATATATGAACAATAATGTCATGCAGCAGTAGCCTGGTGCTACCAGACCATCGTACTTCATTTCATTTGTACAGAAGGTCTGGCAGTGCTGTAATTGGCAAACGTTCACTCATGGAGGCGGGTGTCTGTTAAAGTTTAAAACTATTGGATCTGCCCAGTGCCACTCTGGATTAGCCAACCAATCGCATAACGTTTGGTCGTCACGTGTGTCATGAGCCGGCTTCTGGCAACTGAAACTGGAGCGCGACTTCGACGTCATCGTTCTCAGCCACTCGCTCTGTTCGCTGATTGGACCGGCTGTCGAATCTCCGGCAAAACTGGGAAATGGGCTGTACACCCAGACTGACTACTGAAGGGAAAATAAAATTTGGCCGGAAGTAGGCGGGCGGGCGGAGCCAGGCTAATGCAGCAGTACACCATGTTGTAAAAAATAAGCATATAAATCCATGTTAAATGTATTTCCCTTTTTTTTTCCTTCTCTCGCTAGCCCGACCACGAGTTCCTATTGGCCCTCTTTAACTTTGTGAGGGAAAAGGGTCTGATTGGTTGTGTGCCTGAACTCTTACAGCTCACATTCAAGGTAACCTGATGCCTACTTAACTTAACTCACGTATAGCAGTAAGATTGTTGTATGTGTGTATGAGTAAGAAGTCCATTGTGCATGTTGTGTTGACAGATGGCCAGTGCTGGTCTGGTGCTGAGTTTGGACTGCCTTGACTGTGTCAAAAACACCCCAGAGTTCCAGCTGATACTCCATCCAAACTCTCTGGTTTCACTGTCTGGAAACCCCAAGTGAGTGGACACTTCTTGAGCCAAAACATATCAACCACTTTCAATCACAGCATGTATGACTCAGTGGTGAAGTTGTTGTTGTTTTAGTATAAATGCAGGGTTTTTCCTGCATTCAAAAAATGTTGGCGCCCGCCAAAGGAATTTTAGCGCCCGCCAAAGGAAAATCCTCAGCGCCAAAGTGTTTTTTTTTTATATATATATAGATAAATAAATAAAAATCTACTTAAAACGGCTCCAAATGTGTTTCCATTTCCGCGCCATTCCAGTCATATTACTTGCAATCTCAGTTGTAAAAAAATAAATCAGGTCGGGGATAATCGTTATTAAACTATCATTGTTCCGCTCGCCGGGGCATGCAGGCTTTTAAATGCAGCGCACCCTTTCAGCCGTGAGCTCCGCTCGGCCCCTCCCTCACCTGAGTGTAGCTATCGGCTCGTCCAGAGTATGAGGGAGATGTTGCGCATTGCCGGGTGTTTTGAAAAACTTCTAGATGACGAGAATAAAGGTAACTAATTGTGTTGTCTGAAAACACTTCAGACTCACAACAGACTAAAATAATGTGCAAGATTTGTCACACGCGAGTAACGTGACATACGCGACCGAGAGAGAGAGACAGAGAGAGAGAAAGAAAAGTGATATAGCCTACGACCTGATCTGCACCTCTAAACATCCCGACCAATTTGTTTATTCACTTTAAGTCGAATCATAGTGGTCTATGACCAAGCAATCAATGAATACAAACACAGGAAGTTTAAAGCTCCTTGACTCCTGCCACCACAACTGTAAACACTACAATGCAACAGCCTATCCAGCCAGCTCCATGACATAAATAAATCATGCCCTTACATTCAATGCTAGCAAAAGACGTGCCCTATCAACACCATTTACAACTGGTTATTTTTATTTTGACATATTTTTTTTTAAATTATTAAAAATATGTTTCACTTATTTAGCCTATTTCTATTCTCTGTTTTCAGTTCAATTAGGCCTTTGTTTAAAGTCCAAAGTCATGGTGTTATTAGAAAAAAACCTTGTTAAAAGTAAAATAAATGCATAATGTTCTTAAATCAATGATTAACTGTCACAATGTGATTACTCAAAATAATCATGATTATGATTTTTTCATAATCGAGCAGCCCTACCTTCTTCCATGGTTTAGATCAATTAGAAACAATTAAAGTATTAGGCCTAAATAGGTAGGCCTAGTCATTATTAGTATTTTGACTTCATATATAGGTTGTTTATTGTGATTTCATAAGCGTCAGTGAGCTCCATGGTAACACAGTGATTGACAGGCTGACTGAAATGCTCTTGAGCTGGACAGAAACTCCCCTCTCCCAACCCAACACCCCTCTTAAAATACACAAACCGTTTGCCTTTACTGTCGCGACCCCAAAAAAAGTCGGTCGCGTACTGACCCCCCAAAGGCCCATTCTGAGCCAGGAAAAACCCTGTAAATGTCTCTATTACTCTCTGCATATTCATATCAAAGGTTATCCACCGCTGCACCAGAGTTGTACCTGTACCTGAATTTGGCCCATGCCATTGTGGAAATAGAGGTCAGTTCCCCGTCTTCAGTAGATAACTTTTGTCAACTTCTCAAAGGATGAAATGTTCTAGTGTTCAGTGTCTCATTGTTTCTCATGTTCTGTGTCCGTCAGCTTTGCAGCAAACAAGAAGACTGGAGGCGGATGGGTGAGGTATTCAGGTCTATCTGCCAATCCAGCCAGCGTTCCAACCAACTGGAGCGAATCAGCGGTCGCATGGCCATAGCACTGCTGTCTGAGAGCAAAGACAAGCTGTCACTGCCCTTTGCTGCCTTCATGGAGACGGGTAAAAAAAAAAAAAAAAGCTGTTACTTTAGGTTTAAAAAATATCCTGAGCTGCATTTGTTTTCTCTCATTTGTGTCATTACCAATCTCCCATTACTATACATAACAGTTCCTGATCCGTTTGATTGTTCTGATTTTCTTTTTAGTGTGTCCGAATGAAGTGGAGGACAGCCTCATCAGGAGCTTTTTAGGCCGAATTGGAGTCTCTCTCATGTTAAGATACCACAAAACGCATCAATGGGCCAAGGTAAATATTCAAATCATTTACATTTAAATCTGTATCACTGCCTGCCAGCCATGTTTTGTCAGGATAGCTCTGGAAGTGATGCTCACACATAATAGCCATACATTCATTTAGCAATGTCCTGGGCTGTCTTGACTTAAGTGAGCTCATGGAAGCAGCTATAAGCTACACTCAACAAAAATATAAACGCAACACTTTTGTTTTTGCTCCCATTTTTCATGAGATGGACTTAAAGATCTAAAATTCATTCCAGATACACAATTGTACCATTTCTCTCAAACATTGTTCACAAATCTGTCTAAATGTGTGATAGTGAGCACTTCTGCTTTGCTGAGATAATCCATCCCACCTCACAGGTGTGCCACATCAAGATGCTGATCTGACATCATGATTAGTGCACAGGTGTGCCTTAGACTGTCCACAATAAAAGGCCACCCTGAAATGTGCAGTTTTGTCTCACAGCAAAATGCCACAGATGCCACAAGCATTGAGGGAGCGTGCAATTGGCATGCTGACAGCAGGAATGTCAACCAGATCTGTTGCTCGTGCATTGAATGTTCATTTCTCCACCATAAGCCGTCTCCAGCAACTTCGCACAGCCATTGAAGAGGAGTGGACCAACATTCCACAGGCCACAATTGACAATCTGATAAACTCTATGCGAAGAAGATGCGTTGCACTGCATGAGGCAAATGGTGGTCACACCAGATACTGACTGGTTCTGAGTCCCCAGACCCCCAATAAAGCAAAAAAATGCACATTTCAGAGTGGCCTTTTATTGTGGACAGTCTAAGGCACACCTGTGCACTAATCATGATGTCAGATCAGCATCTTGATGTGGCACACCTGTGAGGTGGGATGGATTATCTCAGCAAAGCAGAAGTGCTCACTATCACACATTTAGACAGATTTGTGAACAATGTTTGAGAGAAATGGTACAATTGTGTATCTGGAATGAATTTTAGATCTTTAAGTCCATCTCATGAAAAATGGGAGCAAAAACAAAAGTGTTGCGTTTATATTTTTGTTGAGTGTACTAATTAATTTGTTTGTGTTAAAATAGTATTTCAACTGTCATTTGAACTACCATACTTCCTAGGTGCTAAGACAGACATTTTAATGTATCAAATTGTCTTTAAAATTATTTATTTTTTTACTGTAAATAAACAAAGATAGTATCCATATTTGCTTCACATTTGTGTATAACTTCAGATGCCGGTATATTAGCAAGTTGGTATTGCCTTGTGTTGTCACATAGGGTCGGAGGGTTGTGGAGGTGCTGTCCTTTTCAAAGATCAACTACCCGACTCTCAAGGGTTTGTTTGGGAATGAGGATGGAGCCTCTCGCTGCTACCTGGTCACCGTGGCTACCGAGCTCTTCCTCCTGAGCGGCAGCCTGGAGGGAGCCCTGAACACACTCAGAGGTGACTGCTCTCACCCTGGACCCTCATCTGATCTGATGACTAGAATCCTCTCAAGGCTTTTCTACTGCTTCTGTTGGCAGGCATTTTATATTTGCAAAACACAACGGCATTACACACAACACAACAGCACATAGCCCCAGTTACTTTCCACTTCACTGCCGATGAAGGAACTGAAAGTTAACTTTAGCATTGTAAATGCAGACTGACTCCACAGTAGGGCCGAGATCGTTTATCGGCCTGTGGCATATGCCACAGCGACCACTGACGTACCATGGCATGTGTCGCTCAGTAACGGTAAATGCTGGTTCCAAAAATGGTAAATGCCGGTCCCAACAATGGTATCCTGCCTGTTCCGCTCCCTACATCACCCCAGCACGCCTGCCTCCCCCCTATAATTTCACGACACAAGTATTGCCGTAAATGGATAGCTACAGTGCCTTGCAAAAGTATTCATACCCCCTGAACTTTTCCACATTTTGTTAAATTACAACCACACAGGTTAGTTTATTATATTGGGATTTTATGTGATAGACCAACACAAAGTGACGCACAATTGTGAAGTGGAATGAAAATGAAATATGTTTTACAATATATTTTATAAATGAAAAACTGAAAAGTGTAGCGTGCAAAAGTATTCAGCCCCCCTGAGTCAATACGTTGTAGAACCACATATATCGCTGCAATTACAGCTCCAAGTCTATTGGGGTATGTCCCTACCAGTTTGACACTTCTACAGACTGACATTTTTGCCCATTCTTATTGCAAAATAGCTTGAGCTTCAGATTCAGCATCAGATTGGATGGAAAGCATTTGTGAACAGCAATTTTCAAGTCTTTCCAGATATTCTCGATTGTATTTAGGTCTGGACTTTGACTGGGCCATTCTAACACATGACTATGCTTTGATCTAAACCATTCCATTGTAGATCTGGCTGTATGTTTAGGGTCATTGTCCTGCTGGAAGGTGAACCTCCACCCCACTCTCAAGTCTGTTGCAGACTCTAACAGGTTTTCTGCTCTGTATTCGGCTCCATCCATCTTCCAATCAACTCTGACCAGTTTTCCTGTCCCTGAGACCAACATTTTAGTTTTTGGCTTAATGCAAAATGCAATGTGTGGTGGAAAACTAACACTGCACATCCCCCTGAACGTACCATCCCCACCGTGAAACATGGTGGTGGCAGCGTCATGCTGTGGGGGTCCTTTTCTGCAGCAGGGACAGGGAAGCTGGTCAGAGTTGATGGGAAGATGGATTGAGCCAAATACAGGGCAGAACACCTGTTAGAGTCTGCAAAAAAACTTGAGGCTGGGGCGGAGGTTCACCTTCCAGCAGGACAACTACCCTAAACATACTGTCATATCTATAATGGAATGGTTTAGATCTAAGCATAGTCATGTGTTATAATGGCCCAGTCAATGTTCAGACCTAAATACAATTGAGAATATCTGGAAAGACTTGAAAATTGCTGTTCACAGACGCTTTCCACCAACCTGACGCAGAATCTGAAGCTTGAGCTATTTTGCAAAGAAGAATGGGCAAAAATGTCAGTCTGTAGCTGTACAAAGCTGGTAGAGACATACCCCAATAGATTTGGAGCTGTAATTGCAGAGATAGGTGGTTCTACAACGTAATGACTCAGGGGGGCTGAATACTTATGCACGCCACATTTTTCAGTTTTTTATTTATAAAAAAAATAAAAACCATGTTTCATTTTCATTCCACTTCACAATTATGCACCACTTTATGTTGGTCTATCACATAAAATCCCAATAAAATAAATGTACGTGTGAGGTTGTAATGTAACAAAATGTGGAAAAGTTCAGGGGGTATGAATACTTTTGCAAGGCACTGTATATATATTTGGTCTTTATTGACACTATATCACAACATACTGCTGTAAATAAAGTGATGAATATGTTGTTGGGACCAGCACATGCTACAGGCCGATAAACGATCTCGGCCTCTCTCTCCAATCAGGGCGAGGGTCAGTGCAGTGTTTCCCCTAAAAAATTTTTTAGGCCCGGTGGTAAGAGCTAATAAAGAGTGCGCGCCGCGTGCGTACCAAATTTCTAGAAGAAATTGACCAAAACGAACCCCATTTGGGATGAGCCTCTTTTGACAGCCCGTTAAAAATGAGGGCATAGGGTTATACTTTCACATTCATCAGTACGTTTGTACATGTGGTGTTTCTCGCAGGATTTAGATCAGGATAGATCCTGCTGGGTGAGAATGGACCTTCTAGGGGGGTCTGGGGGCATCCCCCTGCAGAAGAAACCTTATCCTTTTAAAGTTAAATACATCAATCTGGTGCACTTTGAGAGGCGAAATCTGTTTAATTATGTGCTCTGTAAACAAATGTAATATGTCCTGCCTATAACTATTTTCTGTAATAATTTGGAGATACAAGCCACGTAAACTATTGAAGAAAAACACGTGGATTTCAATAAAAAAACAATAAACACTAAGATCTAATATAGACAGGTCCTGTTTAGTACTCATTTCTGGAATAATATGAATCACCTCACCTTGAAGCTAGCCTACTGAAACATTGTTTTTATTTATTTTTTATGCAAATAGCCTTGTTGAAAATTAATTAATTAACATAGGCTACACATCATGATTAGCCTATCAACATGTGTGCTACATAAGGCAACTTCCCTATTCCGACCATTATATTTCATCTAGCCTATTTCTCAATTTAAAACATAAAAATAAAGTAGGCCTAGCATTGAAAATACAAAAAAATAAAGCTTGTAGGCCTACTATGGCCTGCTGTTTTCAAGATAACTTAACAGTTAAAACAATAAATTAATTAATTTGTCCCCTGAAAATAAATGAATGCTTTTCTGAGAAGAATGCCAAAGGCAGTAGCAGTGTGGCACTTCTGTAAACTTACTGAAACGAGAGCATGCCGTTTTTTTCTGCGCTGTCTCTGCTGTTGATACAGATGGGTTGTGTTGCCACGGCGACGTAGCGATTTTAACTTCCTAAGTTTTGCTCAGCACTTTTTCCTGTTCAACGTCCCTGTTACTGAGTCCTTAATATCTCCATAGATCAGGCGCTGGTTTTATTTTCACCACTAGTTCAACGTTTGCTTGCTAGTCATGCTTCTTCTCATTGACTTCCGTGTCTAACAAGTGCGCACCGAATGCACACGCGCATCGCTCGCAAATGATTATTACGGAATCAATGATTTTTTATTTATTTTTATTTTTAAAGTCAGGCTGCTGTTGGCCTGGCGGGGGGTCCCGTTGGCCTGGCGGGCCCGCCAGGACTGTATAATGGTAGGGGAAACACTGGGTCAGTGACAATAATACACACCTACCCTTTCAGTTTCAGTCTGGCCAATCTTTTGTGTTGTGGCAAATGTATTTTTTTTTTGTGTGAATTGCTGCTCTGTGGCAAATTGCTGTTGTGTTGGGTGTATTGCTGTAGTATTTTGCACCTCGGGGCCAGTCCTTGACACAATTATTAATTAACACCTCATTGGACAGAATCTTCTTTTGGCCGTCTTGTAGATAACTCTTTGAAAATCTGTAAAAAATGTGTGCCCTGCAAATAATTAGTTTTATGCGCCTTTTAATTCAGAAAACAAATGGTTCCTGAGTTCGTGCTCGTGGCCGTGTGAGCCTGCAGATATGGAAAGCAGGACTCGTGTGTTGATTCGTCTGGCTGAGAAAACCTCTCACAGAGACACACTGGAAGTCCTCAGTAACCTCCCCGGACTCAAGGAGCCCAACGGTGAGAGAAGAAAACATATATTAATGGCCTGTGTTGTCGATAAGAATCCCACCGGTTCATTGAAGAATATTGTCTCCAAGCACAATTGTATCATGTACGTGGAACTCTTTATGGTTTCTTGATATGCTGTGTGGAATTAAAACTACACAGCCAGTGTCAGTAGAGTAGTTCTGGCTACACAGAGCTCAAACATGACTCCTCAGTTATGTCTGGCTATAACTCTGAACGGGTTTGCGATGTAATTGTTTGCAATTGTTTGTAATTGTATGTTTTCGTTTTCTCTCAGCCTTGGTCAATATATCCAGCTACCGTCCTCTGTTTACCTCTCACCTGAAAGTGTGCGTGGACAGACAGACATTACCCGTAGCTTCAGACACAGTGGACTTCATGCTCTCTAAAAAGCTGTCAGTGGACTACGCTATGCTGCAGGTACTCTTACACAAACTGGGCAAGCAAAACCTCTGGCTCCGGGCACGAGAAGTATTCAAACGTGAGTATCACTTCCTGGTTTATTGGCTGCTCCCAATCATAAAGACAGTTTAAAAGAAAAGCAGAAAGATTAAGACTAAATGAAGCACGTTGTCTTCATCAGACTGCCTGAGCGTGGGCTACTACCCAGGAGTGTCTGCTCCTCCTGGGCTGATGACTCTGCTGGTTCCCTGTCGACTGGGGGAGGTGGAGCTGGCTCTCACCTTTGAGATGTTCCTCACTGTCAACGCAACAGCCATTGTACACCTTTCAGAGGCCACCGCTCTCTCTCTCAGCATCACTCTCAGGAGGTAACGTGTGCGTGCGTGTGTGTGTGTGTGTGTGTGTGTGTGTGTGTGTGTGTGTGTGTGTGTGTGTGTGTGTGTACGCTGGTTGCATTATATGATCTGTGTGTACATGATGGTCTTGCTTCCTCCCCTACAGAACTCAAAGCTGTGAGAGCGAGTACTTGTCAGCTGGTAGCCGCCTCCTCTCTGCAGCTTGTATCCCTCAGCCTAAACTAATCATTCACTACAAAGCTGTTAACTCTGCACAGGAGCAAGTGTTCTCACTTGACATTCCCTCTGCTCGATTCTGGCTCCGCCATAATCATCTGTGGGCCAAGGAGGTGTGGACACACTGAACCAAAACGGTTACTCCCCCTTCCCACGCCCCTGACGTACCTTGGAACTGCTTCTGTTACAGAGACCACGGGAAAAACGACAGATGAAATCAGGAAAACGAACGCATGTGCATTTCTGATGGCTGTACGTTTGTAACACTAATTGTAATTTTTCAATTAAGCCTTCGACTAAGAAGCAGAACATCAGAAAATCTCAAAGACTGACTGCCAGAACTTTATTAATTTCTCATTTTTGTTCCAAATTCTTTTAAAATAAGTTAAAGGAGTTTTTTGTTAATTCCTTGTTGTTTCTTGAGAAGTTATTTTAATCTCTTTGATTTGTGTCACGCAGTCTTTACCATCAGTACAAAAAAAAAGGTCTGTTGGAGACAAGAGTCCAACATCATTTTGTAGCGTTAACCAGATATTGTTTATAACAACAATGTAAAGTGAGTGTGTATAGGTGTGTATTTATAATGGTTTTGAGTCTTTGACAGTATTATGTTACTGTATTATATTACTGATTGTCAAAACCTCGATTGTTGCTCGTTCAGGAGCTGGGATTTACATTTTCTTTGTATGAAGTTTTTATGAGAGAATTTTTCTGCCCCCAAAAAGTTTGACTGTAGTTTTCCATCAAAAAAAGGAAAATGGATATTCTCTGGAATAAAGAGTCGACAAAATTACTGCCATTGCTTTTGTTTTTATCGAGGGAATTACCACTGATGTTGGTTCTCCTTGATGTTTATCCTTTCAAAAAATCAAACTAGCATTAATTAGCTTGGTTGGTTTAGTCACTCGTGGTGAGGGAAGTGAACTACATTTCCCTAACAGTCCAGAAGTGGGAATTGGTTATAAACAATGGTAAGGGTAGTTCACACTGCTTATGGGACGTCAGTCAAAGTTAAAAGGGTCAATCTTTTTTGGCTCAATGTCCTGCTGGTTACAAGTGTTACACTGACTAACCTGATGGTACATTACTTTACATTTAAAAGCATATTTGTGGTTCCTTGCAGCCACTGTTACTTTTGACCATTGATGGAGCTCTATTTAAAGACAACCTTTTGCTTTCCTGTCCAGCTCACAATTTAAGCCCCCTAGCATTTATTCCAAATGATGGTAGCTGTAATTAAACGGAGCCCTTTTTCTTCTTCATAGAATAATTCATCCAAAAGCCAATTAACCCTAATTGGTACCCATGCCTACAGGAATGAATGGATATCTCAAACAGAAAACAGAATCAGTTTGACTTAATGTTAATAGGACTGTCATTGAGATTAAAGGTGGAGTCTGACTCTGGAGAAGGCCTGTCGTCAAATCAACTTTATTTCAAAATCAGTATCTCCTCACGATACTTAAAAAAATCCAGTGTCAATACACAGACTAAGCTCTGTAAACGGGTATTTTGCTAGCTACAGTGGGCCCCCTTTTAATTACATATTTGTTTACATGCCAGTGTTCCATTTTTTTTCTTCCAGTTCACGATCGATACGGACAGGCACCGGATCGTGAGGAGATGTTCACTAATTTTGAGAAAAAGTGATATTGACAAGAATTCTCCAGAATAGCTGACTCCACCTTTAAGGCCTTAATTATTCATTCATACACTCAACGCCAATACAACACAAACGGCCAATGTCATGTGAAAAAAGACCAATTTTTATCTTCAATTAATTTTCCAATTTCAAATAGACATACAGTATCTCACAAAAGTGAGTACACCCCTCACATTTCTTCAAATTTTTCTTTATATCTTTCCATGGGACAACACTGAAGAAATGACACTTTGATACAATGTAAAGTAGTCAGTGTACAGCTTGTATAACAGTGTAAATTTACTGTCCCCTCAAAATAACTCGACACACAGCCATTAATGTCTAAACTGCTGGCAACAAAAGTGAGTACACCCCTTAGAAAAAATGTACAAATTGGGCCCAAAGTGTAAATATTTTGTGTGGCCACCATTATTTTCCAGCACTGCCTTAACCCTCTTGGGCATGTAGTTCACTAGAGCTTCACAGGTTGCAACTGGAACCCTTTTCCACCCATTTATGACAGCATCACAGAGCTGGTGGATATTAAAGACCTTGCGCTCCTCCACCTTCTGTTTGAGGATGCCCCAAAGATGCTCAATAGGGGTTAGGTCTGGAGACATGCTTGGCCAGGCCATAACCTTTACCCTCAGCTTTTTTAGCAAGCCACTGGTCGTCTTGGAGGTGTGTTTGGGGTCGTTATCATGTTGCAATACCACCCTGCGGCCCAGTTTACGAAGGTTGAGTGCACGTGGTCAGCGTCGTACACAGAGGTTGGCTTTGGAAAATAGACGTATGAGTGCTGCCAGCATTGCTGAAGGGCTTGAAGGGGTGGGGGGTCAACCTGTCAGTGCTCAGACCATACGCCGCACTCTGCATCATACTGGTCTGCATGGCTGTCATCCCAGAAGGAAGCCTATTCTAAAGATGATGCACAAGAAACCCCACAAAAAGTTTGCTGAAGACAAACAGACTACGGACATGGATTACTGCAACCATGTCCTGTGGTCTGATGAGACCAAAATACATTTATTTGGTTCAGATGGTGTTAAGAGTGTGGAGCGGCAACCAGGTGAGGAGTACAAAGACAAGTGTGTCTTGCCTAGAGTCAAGCATGGTGGTTAGAGTGTCATGGTCTGGGGCTGCATGAGTGCTGCCAGCACTGGGGATCTACAGTTCATTGAATTCTAACATGTACTGTGACATACTGAAGCAGAGCATGATCCCCTCCCTTCATAAACTGGGCCGCAGGGTAGTACTGCAACATGATAACGACCCCAAACACACCTCCGAACGACCACTGGCTTGCTAAAGAAGCTGAGGGTAAAGGTTATGGACTGGCCAAGCATGTCACCAGTCTTAAACCCTATTGAGCATCTTTGGGGCATCCTCAAACGGGAGATGGAGGAGCGCAAGGACTCTAATATCCACCAGCTCCTTGATGTCGTCATGAATGGGTAGAAGAGGGTTCCAGTTGCAACCTGTGAAGCTCTAGTGAACTACATGCCCAAGAGGGTTAAGGCAGCGCTAGAAAATAATGATGGCAAAACAAAAAATTTACACTTTGGGGCCAATTTGGAAATTTTTTCTTAGGGGTGTACTCACTTTTGTTGCCAACAGTTTAGACATTAATGGCTGAGTGTCGAGTTATTTTGAGGGGACAGTAAATTTACACTGTTATACAAGCTGTACACTGACTACTTGACATTGTATCAAAGTGTCATTTATTCAGTGTTGTCGCATGGAAAGATATAATGAAATATTTGAAGAAATGTTAGGGGTGTACTCACTTTTGTGAGATACTGTATATCAAAGTCAACGAGCTGTATTAGGTTTTCCCTCTGTCTCTGTGCATAAAGTTGTTATGAAGCATCTTAACCACCAGGGGGCGGTACTGCACTGTGGTGAGATGAACAGTAATGTAAAGCATGATTATCCAGAGATTTGCAAGTGATGATAGACAATAAAAACATTAAGGAAAAGAAAAGATGGCTGGCGGAATTGGAATGGAAATATAAAATTGCCTTGCCTTGATAAGAGAGGCTAACCTGGACATCTTATTTCTCATATGTTCCAGTAAGGTCTCCGAGGAGGTTTTCTCCAACTGATTGTGAAATCACTTAACAACACAACAATCTCCCAGAGGCTGCCGTTTGATTTTATGTGGCGGCATCTGAGGTGACCACAGGGAAATGACACTTAACGATGTGTTATTTCAATTTGCCCTTTACCGTATGCGTATGCCCATTCAGACCTGCAGCCAGTCAGAGCCTATAGCAACGGCATGCTGTTGAGCAAAAACACTGCAGAGCCCTATTTCCTATTCCTGAACAGTTGTACCGTAGGTATAGCCTACTTATTACATGCCGTTATTCAGATGACAAGACAGCCCTTTTATCATGCATAATATAGTAGCTGGGACAAACAAAGCCACGTCTTCAAGAGTGAACTAATGATGAAAATAAATAATGCCGGAGACTGTAGCTAAATCTATTGCCATCTATTGTGTGTAACAAAATACTGCTAATGAATGCAAAATAGGATGACTTTAAGTAAAGTGTGACCCCCTACATACACACTTACCGTTCACATTCAGTCAGATGATGGCTGTAAAATGGAAAATGAGCCCTCGGAGCAAACAGGAAACGGAGGATGTGTCATCCAGGGATAACTGAGATGATGGAACACAGAGCTGCTTGTGCTGTCCTAATCATGTTAAGAGCACCACCGCCTCGAGTCCCTCTGTGTGACCCCGACTGCCCTCCGAGGCTGATGTTGCCTGTGTCATATGAAACTCTTCATTTAAACGTAAAGAGAAGCATTCATCACACCGTGGACTCACTACTGGCCTGCAGGGGCCTGTGTCAAGCATACTATATGTCATGGGTTATTCCTGCGGTAACGCTTTCTCACTTTTTGACACATCAGCCTAACCTCTCTCATGTTTTCAGACGATTCCTCCTTTCATCTTGCCCTGGCATGTTTTGATCATCTTTGAGAAGTTGCTGTAAATCAACCAACTAGAGGAGTAGGAGACATTATGTAAAATGAAGTTGGGTAAGTGTCCCATATATACCTTGCTTCATAAATAATAAGCAATGTCCAATCATTTGTGCTCCTCTTTGGACTTCCCTGCCAATCTTTGTTTGTGATCTGGAGTCAGTGATTCTGGAAAAAGCTGGTTGTCAAAATCCCTTTTGGTCTAAATCAGTCAGAATCTCCTCACGATCTGCTACCTGTCCATACTGTGTGTGTGTGTGTGTCTGCGCACGCACACTGGAAAAAAATTCAGATGTTAATTCACAGCCTATGGGTATGTATGTGTAAACTAATAGGTCAACTGACAGAAAATTATGGGAATCAACTCTTTGTTTCAGTCACTTTTCAAGCCAAACACAAATGTTAAAATGAGCCACTCTTCTTTGTCATGAGATGATTGAACATCTTTGGGGTTTCCAGACTTTTCTACCAACAAAGGAAGCCATTTAAAAAAAACACCACCATGGTTTGTGAGAAACTCACTGTATTGTAAAGTAAAAGTGGTATTGGATTGAAAATATTCACTACTGCAAGAAGATACAAGGGAGATATTTTGCCCTACTGCTGCAATGACGCACAGCTCATGAACAGTTGTACCGTGTATTTATTACGAGCTATTGTTCAGATGACAAGACAGCGCCCTTTTATCATGCATAATAGCTGTGACAAACAAAGCCATGTCTTCCAAAGTGAACTAACGATGAAAATAAATAACAGGATGCCATGCTCATGAGATGTGAGAAGGCTGGATGATAAATATGGAGAAGCAACTTGTTAGTGGCCATGTTTTTGTGTCTCCTCCCACCTATACGTATGTTACAGAAGGAGCGAGGGAGGAAAGAGAAGGAACGACTACAGCAGACCAATACTGCTACATATCTCACGGCTCCAACCACTCTGTGCTTAACAGACCACTGCACTCACCATACTGTGTGAGTGGAGAGTCATAGAAATGATTTATATCCTATTTGGCCATATGTACTTCCAACAGCTGAAGAGTGATTTTTGTTGGATTAGAACCCCAAAATTGAGCAAATCAGATATAGCCTACCAAACTTGATGAGTCAAAATGCATACACACGTGTAATACTCTGTTAAACATGTTTTTAAATGCGGAAATGTTGTAGGCTATGTATGTTGTCTGTTTTTATTGGTTATTTTACTTAACTTTTTGCGGTTTTTTTTCAGAGGAAAGGCTAGGCTACTGAAGTGGATAGCCAAAGTTACCGTAACCTCCACTACACCCGTCCAACAGCTGAAAGCCAGTAGACTAAAATCTAAGTTTAATGCAGGCTACAGCATTTGTATAGCCATGTAAAGAACTTCGAATTGCCTTATGTCTGAATTTAATTGTGCTAAGCCTATATAGCCTATAAATAAACTTAGGCTACCTTACCTTTCCTTAATAGGCCTACTGTAGGCCTATCAATAATTAACTAGGCCTACGCGCTATGTAGCCTATCCTGGGGTCAGTACATTGAACTAAACAAATGACCCAAGCTTTTATCCCATTTAATTTCCCCTTACGTCTCCCACTCAAATGGTAAAACAATTATAACTCATTTTAACTGGGGGCAAAACCGTGTGCACACCTTGTCACTCATGCCTGACTGACGCCTGTGAGCATTGCACGATAGCACGCGCACATGACCACACTCCCCTCCGTGTCGGCCTGTCGGGAACGAGCGTTTGGCTCACACCCCTCTCCCTGCTCCTCCCTAGGGCGGAAGTGGGTCCATTTTTTTTTTATCTCTGTAGGCTAAGAGCAGCTCGAGGAGCTGCAGCCCGAGCAACACGCGCCCGCCTCACGTTTATGTTAATGTTTATTCGCCCGGGAGTAAACAACGGCAAAAACATCGAGGCGAGGGACGAAACTGAGGTTCGCACGGTCGTTCGGCCGAGTTTTTTTTCCTCCCAATGGTTGCGGGGCGCCGTTTTTCAACGCTGCTGCGGGAGGAAAACCCCTGCGCATTCCTCCACGCATAGAGCCAGGGAGAGGGAAAGAGCCAACTGGGGAGGAGAGCTGGAAGCGGCCTCTTCATTCCGTGGTGGACCGGTGAATTCACTCACACGGGCTCGTGGTATACGTCCTGTCTGATGGTGGGGCATTTCGTGGACTCACTGTGTTTGTTTTTGATGCCCTGCTGACCCGAGGCACGCTATGAGATCGTTGCTTTGATGAATAATTTACTGTGTCGCGGTCCGAGGCTCGCGCAGCGACCGTTGGCTGCGCCCGACGCCGCCTGAAAGGGCCCCGATGGTGGACTAGAGAGGACCGCCACAACGACAACGAAGGCGAGCCTAATTGAAAGAGCAGAAAATAAAGCAACATTGTTAGTTCTTTGCTACTCGTCTGTGCTGTAAGCGCACAGCCCCGTAGTCATGTTGGCGAGTCGGTGGGGGAGGAGAGAAGGAGCCCCCAGTGTTTCGACGCCGACCCAGTGTCACTCCAGCTTCGGGTTTATTTTATGAGCCTCACCGCGAAGCACCATCGGGAGACTTTCTCTATCACAGAAGCGCCAACATTGTCCATTGGCATCTCGTTGGTCTTACTTGGATGCTTCTTGCAAAACGCCTTACACAACTGAACTGAAATTATATTAACAACATAAGTGTTTTTCTTTTTTGTTACTTCAGAAGCAATCTTTAAACTGTTCTGAAATACTGGCTACCTCTTTGTTTTGGAGTTGTATAATACAGAGCAACATCTGTAACTCCATGAGCACCGTGACTTTAATACCTCATATGAATCTACCTCAAGTACAACTTTATCTTTTACGCAGCTCAACGGCCGATGTGTCCTCCAATGAATACCTCAACCTCCTCATTGTTGCACATCTTGTAAACTTTTAAGCCTGTGTTTTCGGTGAAGCTGCAGATGGCTTCGTTTCAAGACTCAGACCTGCAGACGTGCCCGCTCTGCAAGGAGCTGTGCGGCTCCTCTGCACCCATTTCCTCCAGCTCTTCTACCTCCTCATCTTCCTCGCATACCTCATGCTCCTCCAGCCAGACCACCAGGAGGCTCCACGTCCTGCCCTGCCTCCACGCCTTCTGCAGGCAGTGTCTGGAGGGCCAGCGGAGTCCCGGGGAGCCGCTCAAGCTGCGCTGCCCCACCTGTGACCAGAAGGTGTCCATCTCTGAGGCCGGCGTGGACTCCCTGCCTTCCTCCAACTTCTTCAGCAGCCTGCTTGATGTGGTGGTGAGCTCCGAGGAGCAGATTCAGAACAAGAACGGCCACCACCACCAGCACCACCACCCCCCCCAGCGGACAGGCCTAGGCGGAGGCTCCTTGGGCGGCTTCCATCTCCCTCACGGAGGCCTGCTACACCCCCACCACCTTGGAGAGCCTCAGTGCAGCTCCTGTGATGAGGAGAACCCCTCCACCTCCCACTGCCTGGACTGCCAGGAGTACCTGTGCGACAACTGCGTGCGGGCGCACCACAGGGTGCGGCTGACCAAGGACCACTTCATCGAGCGCCTGGGAGACAGCCTCCACCTGGGCCGGCTCAACACCAACAGCAACGCGGGCCAGCCGGGCGTATCGGTGTCCCTGGCCCAGTCCCTGCAGAACAACTTTGCCCTCCTGTCGCTGTTCCAGGATCGCATGAGCTTCTGCCAACACCATGATAATGAGGTGAGTAGAGCATACAACTACAGCCACTGCACCTGGGAATAACAGACATATAAGGTGGAGTCAGCAATTCTGGAGAGTGCTTGTCAAAAATCACTTTGTCAAAATCAGTGACTATCTCTTCACGATCTGCTTGACCAGATTGCCATTTCTTAAAGCGTCTTTTTTCTAAGTGGCAATTGGAACTGCCTCTTGGACACAGAGACGTATACACATATGCATCCATACCTATGATCCATACCCACATTCCCCCCTTTCAGCTGCTACAACATGAATGCTGAAACATTCCATACTGTGTGTGCGCTGAAAAT
Organism: Ammodytes marinus; assembly: GCF_949987685.1. NCBI lineage: Eukaryota > Metazoa > Chordata > Actinopteri > Uranoscopiformes > Ammodytidae > Ammodytes > Ammodytes marinus. Next base: position 20,910,292 of record NC_137221.1, read on the forward strand.
CTGGTGTTAATACACAGACTAGGCTCTGTAAACTGGTGTTAAATCAAAGGTAATCATAGACTATGCCCGTCTACAGAGCCTAGGCTGTATACTAACACGGTTGTTTTTTTCCAAGACATACATAGTATGGACAGGTAGAGGATCATGAGGAGATATTCACTGATTGTAGAGCTGCAACGATTAATCGACGAATCGATTATTAATCGATTATTAAAATAATCGTAAACTATTTTGATAATCGTTTGGAGCAATTTTTTTATAAAAAATTTCCAAATTCTCTGATTTCAGTTTCTATAATGTGAATATTTTCTGGTTTCTTTAATCCTATAATGACAGTAAACTGAAATATCGGTGTGTTTTGGACATAACAATACATTTGAGGACGTCAACATGGGCTTTGGAAAATGTATCAACATTTCTGACATTTTACGGACAAACACTAATCGATCAATAATCGATTAATCGAGAAAATAATCAACAGATTAATCGATTATCAAAATAATCGTTAGTTTCAGCCCTAACTGATTGTGACACTAAGCATTCTCCACAATAACTCCGCTTTTAATGAACGCATGTCACACACAAATAACTCATCCATTTTTGACAAATCTTGGGAGTGTTTTGGCAAATATACACCCACCCAATTGGTCTTGTGGTGTTGGTAGTGCAATAACATTATACTTCATGCACACACACACAACAACATCCACACAGACACACTCCTAATAGTATTATGAGTATAGTATAGAACCATACTGGGGGCCATATGGCCTTAGGTTCAAAGGGAGCTGAGTGGCTCTTCACCTAGTTCCCTGGAGACGAACAGGCACGTGTGCTGAGCTGGATTTATACACGCACACACTCACACACAGTCCCTGTGTGCACACACACACACTTATAAGCATAGACACATGCAGAGTCTGGTTAATCTGTACCACACCATCCATTCAGGGCAGAGAGAGGCCCCGGCAGTAACTGCACACATGTTTCTATGACTGTTAGAAGTCCTATGCATGGACATTTTATGGAGATTTACCCTTTGTCTGATAACGGGAAAGACAAGTTGGAACCCAGGGCCCAAAGTTGTGTTCAGGGCAAAGTAAACTACAAAGGCCCGTCAAACAGGAAACCAGCTTTTCCATGGTTTAGTCATATGGGTCAGGAAGAATAACAAATAGCACTAGTAGGGGGTCTTGGAATGTCATTTTTGCACTACTTCTGGTTTCTGTTGAGGAGCTCACTCTGGATAATTCACTCTTTGGCCACAGGAGCTTGAATAAAACATATTTAGTCCAAGTAGATCTAAAAGGTCCGGCCGAATGACTTTAAGCGTGGTCAGGTAAGTCAGCAAATATTGAGTGCAGAGATAATGCGGTATGTGTACTGTGCACTCTAATAATTCAGTTAATCCAGTAGCAATTCAGTTGTAAAAGTTGTGTTCTCACCAAAACACATCGTGTGTCGTTTTGTGGCTGAAAATATAGACATATTTATTTAGATATTTGAAATTACAATAGTTATATACAGCGAGCATGCAGACTTCTTCATTGCTTATGCAGATGGATTGCTGTTAAGTTAAACCTGCAGCAGGAATGTGTATTGCGTTGCCCACATGCTATCCTGTGAATCCTATTGTGTTTGAATGATCCGTTCAATAAGGGCATCCACTACTAAATGGTCCAAAATCTCCAGTGGGCTAGCTGGAGGCATGTAAGAGGCAATAGGTGGGCCGCTACTTCCACTTTGTTTGTGTGAATTCTAATAAAAAATAATTCCATGCCCCCCCCCCCCCACACACACACACACACCCCCCTCCGGCCCACTGCCAGTAAATAGGTGGCTTCAGTTTTCCAGTAACAGCTTCCTTTCCCAGTAAGGCCCCACTCACTCACTGTGCTTGAGCCCGGGGGGAGGAAATGACACAGGAGAAGGCTACTCTTTCTGAACCTATGAGCAATGCGCAAGCACAGTCATTGTCCGCTACCCAGCTCCACATCCATCACCTGTTAAAATGGTTCCTCATGTAGCCTGTACCAGCATGTCAGAAAGACCACTTTTGATCTTTTCAGAATTTTCATATTGGGTAAAAATGACGTGCCGAGTGAACATCCACTTGATCTCTTTATTCTTTAGTTTTTTTTATTAATTCCCAGTTTGCTTATCCAATGCACATTTTCCAAATGCTCAAATTGCCATTTCTTAAAGCGTCTTTTTTCTAAGTGGCAATTGGAACTGCCTCTTGGACACAGAGACGTATACACATACATCCATACCCACATCCCCCCTTTCAGCTACTACAACATGAATGCTGAAACATGTTGTTTTAGCCGTTGTGTGAGCGGTAAGAAAGAAACTTGTTGCTATTTTGAACGCTATTGTCCAGCAAAGCTCCTACCAGATATTTCTGTCCTTTGCTTGTGTGGGCTTTGGGAACTGGCTATTGAAGAGGAAGACAAAGAGATTGATTGCGAGGAGATGTTGTGTAGCATGCAGCAACCGATCTGCTCAAAATGATCTGATTACAGTGAAGTTGGGGCGCAATTGGCCATTTTATAATTTTGGTCATCATTTTTGCTATGATGTCATCCTGTTTTAGTCCAGTTTGCAGCAGTGTGTGAAAACAGTTGGCAGGTTTCCTCTTCTCTGTTTTGTTTTTCTGTCTTTGAATATAGACTCCTCCTGACTAATTATTTCCTCTCACGCAAGCCCAGAACATGCATGTATGTTTCAGTCGGCTGGCCATCAGCTGTATGCCTTTGCTGTGTATTGAGGCACAACTCTGAAGAGAACGTAAGACTCTGCATCCGCTTTTTTCTGTCCACTCCTTTTGAGGTGTGCATGGTTGTATCTGGCCTGGCACCGCCCGCCTACCTACTTCTGCTCAATTTTCATTTCATTAGTCAGTCTGTATCAGCGGAATATTTGCGTGTTTTCTCCGGCAGATGTTTACCTGTCCAATCAGCGAACAGAGGGAGTGGCTGAGAACCATGACGTTAAGGGTCGTGCACCATGCTAGGTTGTATCTGGCCCCTCATACCAATAAGAGACCACTGCGTCTGAGTTATGGAGAGTGTTCTCCCCTCAGGAGCTGGAGTGTGTCCCCTCTGCAGTGTTATGTAATCATGCCGAGGTATTTCTTCTCACCCAAGAGATTGTTCCTGACAGTGATTACTACTCACCACTCAAACACCTGTCCTGAACCATGGAAAAATGTCCTTTGTAAGGTTATTGTGAGGGTGTGCAGTCCCTTGTGTCTGAAAGGGGCACTGGAATATTTAAACGTATTTTAAATGGCCAATCACTTAGCCTTTTCCGCTGGATTTTGTTGGCTCACACACAAGCATGGTCTGAGGCAATGGTCGTGAGTTTGAAAAAAGGTGTGACTAAAAGGAGTGTAGCGCAGGTGTAATTAATGACATAACCTATGCTGCATCATGTGTTTCAGTTTAAGGACCCTGCTAAAGCTCTACATTTGATCAGCCTTAGCAAAAGTTAGCTTCACATACAGACATGAGGAGCTGCCTAACAGCTCTGTAAAACTCTTATTTTAAGACCAGAGATTTGGATAAGAAAAAAACCACAAAAATAAAAATAACTGTTATGAAAAACAACAGAAAACGGATCTCTCTTCCGGTCCTATATATGCAAAGTAAACAGATATCAATGATAGTAAGATTTGATTATTTAACGAAGGGACAGTACTGCATCTACTAAAATAAACAGACAGCAATCTGCATTTCAACTGGCAACATTATCTCTTTGTGGCTAGAATTGGGAACCCACTGTACAATTACACTCAACAAAAATATAAACGCAACACTTTTGTTTTTGCTCCCATTTTTCATGAGATGGACTTAAAGATCTAAAATTCATTCCAGATACACAATATTACCATTTCTCTCAAACATTGTTCACAAATCTGTCTAAATGTGTGATAGTGAGCACTTCTGCTTTGCTTAGATAATCCATCCCACCTCACAGGTGTGCCACATCAAGATGCTGATCTGACATCATGATTAGTGCACAGGTGTGCCTTAGACTGTCCACAATAAAAGGCCACCCTGAAATGTGCAGTTTTGTCTCACAGCAAAATGCCACAGATGCCACAAGCATTGAGGGAGCGTGCAATTGGCATGCTGACAGCAGGAATGTCAACCAGATCTGTTGCTCGTGCATTGAATGTTCATTTCTCCACCATAAGCCGTCTCCAAAGGCGTTTCAGAGAATATGGCAGTACATCCAACCGGCCTCACAACCGCAGACCACGTGTAACCACACCAGCCCAGGACCTCCACATCCAGCAGGTTCACCTCCAAGATCGTCTGAGACCAGCCACTGAGACAGCTGCTGAAACAATTGGTTTGCATAACCAAACAATTTCTGCACAAACTGTCAGAAACCGTTCAGGGAAGCTCAACTGCATGCTCGTCGTCCTCATCGGGGTCTTGACCTGACTCCAACTCGTCGCCGTAACAGACTTGAGTGGGCAAATGCTCACATTCGATGGCGTCTGGCACGTTGGAGAGGTGTTCTCTTCACGGATGAATCTCGGTTTACATTGTTCAGGGCAGATGGCAGACAGCGTGTGTGGCGTTGTGTGGGTGAGCGCTTTGCTGATGTCAATGTTGTGGATCGAGTGGCCCATGGTGGTGGTGGTGGGGTTATGGTATGGGCAGGCATCTGTTATGGACGAAGAACACAGGTGCATTTTATTGATGGCATTTTGAATGCACAGAGATACCGTGATGAGATCCTGAGGCCCATTGTTGTGCCATACATCCATGAACATCACCTCACGTTTCAGCAAGATAATGCACGGCCCCATGTTGCAAGGATCTGTACACAATTCTTGGAAGCTGAAAATGTCCCAGTTCTTGCATGGCCATACTCACCGGACATGTCACCCATTGAGCATGTTTGGGATGTGCTTGACCGGCGTATACGACAGCGTGCACCACTTCCCACTAATATCCAGCAACTTCGCACAGCCATTGAAGAGGAGTGGACCAACATTCCACAGGCCACAATTGACAATCTGATAAACTCTATGCGAAGAAGATGTGTTGCACTGCATGAGGCAAATGGTGGTCACACCAGATACTGACTGGTTCTGAGTCCCCAGACCCCCAATAAAGCAAAAAAATGCACATTTCAGAGTGGCCTTTTATTGGGGACAGTCTAAGGCACACCTGTGCACTAATCATGATGTCAGATCAGCATCTTGATGTGGCACACCTGTGAGGTGGGATGGATTATCTCAGCAAAGCAGAAGTACTCACTATCACACATTTAGACAGATTTGTGAACAATGTTTGAGAGAAATGGTAATATTGTGTATCTGGAATGAATTTTAGATCTTTAAGTCCATCTCATGAAAAATGGGAGCAAAAACAAAAGTGTTGCGTTTATATTTTTGTTGAGTGTACATACATAATGCTGGATTCAGTATTTTGACATTTGAAATCTTCAAAACTACGGAAATCTGGTTATGGCGGTGATATTGGAAAAATGGGGATGGTCAGACTATGACAGGGAGAGCTGAGCAAAAATGTAACGCTTCATGTTCAATGTCATAGACTGGAATGGAGAGGGAGGTTTTTTTTTCCTTCCTAATGGAGCCCGGGGACAGAATACGTATAACATTTATTTGCGTTGGCTTGGGCTTTTCTCCCAATACTCCTGCACACACACCGATACATCAGTAACTTTTAGAGTTAACCCCTTTGTTAATGCACCGGCTTCAACTGGCGGTCACAAAAACTGCAGGAGCTCATTGATTCCTAAATGATGGAAAAGCCAAAGCATGGCGCTCAAATGAAGGGGTTTCAGTTGGAAGATGAGGCGCTTTGGCCCGGGGTGAGTGAAGGGAGTCGGCTACTCACTGATAAGAGTGTATAGGGTATGTGTGCGCACACACACACACACACACAAGTCAATACGTTGGCCTAGTTAAACAGCATAAATGTCAGTGGTTAGTCATCTGAAGCACTGGCAGCCGGAGAGGGTCCCACATTGTGACTGTGTGTGTGTTAAGTGGAAATGGAAAATTGGATTACATCAAAGGACTGCCCTCTTCTCGCTGTGTATGTCACCCTCCGACATAGAGACACACACACACACACACACAGCGCGCTTTAAGAAAGACGCCTAATGATCTGATAATCCTGCAAAATGTCATTGTTGTCGACGTGCCTGGCTGTGCTCGTGGCGTCTTCACCCCTCCCCCCCACACACACACTCTCTTTATGTAGTAGGGGTGGGGGGGAGGGGGGTTACTGAAGCAGGCCGAGCGCTAACAGAGAGTGGTTGCCGGGCAATGAGCACATACAATGCATCATGTTTATAAGAATGAGGTGAAGTTGAACTAATCAGTTTGATGGCCTACCAATGCTCTCGTATCTCCTCTGGGGGCCATTTTCTGTCTATTGTTAAAATAAGGAAGACAGTGGGATGTAACGTTGCAGTGGGAGGTCTATGTTACTGTTCTATATTGTAGATCTACGGAGGGAGGCCTATCACTGAAAACATATGCTGGGTTGGCTTGGTGCCCACCAGTTTTGCCCCCCCTCTCTCTCTCTCTCTCTGGAGCTGGCTAGCACAGAATGTTTGTAAGGAAACCTAACCCAACACTGACGCTGATACAAGGCCAGAGGAATTCCTGTAACTTGAGTTTATACCTCCTGGGCTCTCTTTCCCCTTCTCTCTCTCTCACTGGGTATTTCCTCTGCCGACTCCTGCCTTTCTCATCAGCGTTCTCTGTCTGCTCTGTGTCAGAGACAATGGACATTAGAAATGCAGAAAGTCCTCTCAACATGATTTAGCAGCTGTTTCGATTCACATTTCATCACTCCTGGAAGTATCCGTGTGACTGTGCGGCTGCAGCATTTTCCTTTTTTAAGAGCATCTCCCATCTGTAGCTAGTTATCCTCTGAGGAGGATTTTTGTGTGTGTGTGTGTGTGTGTGTGTGTGTGTGTGTGTGTGTGTGTGTGTGTGTGTGTGTGTGTGTGTGTGTGTGTGTGTGTGTGTGTGTGTGTGTGTGTGTGTGTGTGTGTGTGTGTGTGTGTGTGTGTGTGTGTGTGTGTGTGTGTGTGTGTGTGTGTGTGTGTGTGTGTGTGTGTGTGTGTGTGTGTGTGTGTGTGTGTGTGTGTGTGTGTTTCCACATTGCCAGCAGAGTTGGATTATATAAAGTTGGACTTCCAGGGTTTTAATGTGCACCATGTGCCCAGTAATTACAGAGCATTCCCTGTTTCCTGTGTGTTGTGAATGCGTTTCATGTAGGCTAAGCGAGAGTGTGTGTGTATGTGTGTGTGTCCTAGCTTTGATGTCCATTTGAGGACTTTTAGGCCATATAAATTTAATGGACTGAAAGGAAGGCATTTATCACATTCTCTTTGACTACGGGATTTAAAACCCATTCAAATATGGGACCTGCTACTTCCTACTCAGTGGTTGGGCACAAATGGGGTTTTAATTGGCCATTATTTGACCTCACTCAACGGGATTGAGCTGTTAACACATTTGAAGTTAAAGCTCTCAACCCTATTTGGGGGACACTGCACAGCTTCCAGCCACGACATGTCCACCCTAAGTGTTTTCTTAATATTAGGGCCGAGACTATGCTAGTTTGTCAGCATGTGCAATAAAAAGGTTTGCTGCCAAGCTGTGTAATACATTGCAGTAATGCCGTGCTCTGACAGACAGCAGCACTAGTTGGAGAAAATCTAACCAATTGCTTCTTTTTGAACCGATGCATTGACAAAGTACAAACTCAAACAACTCAATAACTGAAAGCCCAATTGATTAAAAAAACAATACTTGGAATTTTGATGAATTTAAATGACCGGTAAATATTGTTTTGTCATTGTTTTCTGTTTTGCGCTTGTTGATTGTGTTTTTTTCCAGTACAGGGTCATGCTACGTGACCTGCATTTAGGTCATGTTGATGTTCCAGCTTACTTGTGTAAACCAGGCCATTTTCTGTAGGTCATGCCCCCTTTAGGCTGCCAAGCTGGTATGCGCTTTGAGTTGTGTGAGACAAACAGGCGATGAATATATGAACGTTTTTTTGGGGGCAGAGACAAACCTGGCATATGTTTATATTTTGTTAAAATATATGAGCAGTCAAGACAACAGAGAGAGCTTGATGTGAGAGTGGAAGAAGGGGGGAAGGAGAGACAAAGGAGCGCTGTTGTTGTCGTCCTCGTGGCCTGAGGGTCATTAAGAATGTATTGTATTTTATGTTATGCTCTGTGACACGGTAGCCATGCATAGCTGGTTTGTGGCTGTACACAGATATGCACATCTGTTACATCTCAGCCGCTCCACAATTCATTCGCACTGCTCCTCCATTTTATCCCTTATTTGCTCAAAGCTGAGTCTCGTGTTTCTCTCTTTTTCTCTTTCCACTCTAATTATTGTTGAAGTCCTTTCTTTTTCCTCCCTCTTTTTTAATTGTTATCTTCCCTCATCTCTCCAACCCTTTCACTTCTTTCTCCCGCCCCCCCCCCCCCCCCCCCCCCCCCCCCCCGGTTGTTTACTGCTCAAGCATGAAGCACACGGCGACAGTCAGTCACATGCTTGCTGGGCAGGGAGACCAGCTGACTACAGTTTGTTTTCCTTCTGCGCTGTGGGGCCGTGGTCCAATCAGACGGCCGGCTTCCAGCCACCGCCCCCCTCCAGCAGCCGCGCCCCTCATGTTGTATCTGGCAGGGTTTCAAAACATCGGCAGGCATGTTGCGTGTGCGTGTTGTGTCCGTGGCAACTAGCCAGCAGGGGTTGCCATTAGGGGGCGGGGCAGCCGCGGAGGAGGAACGAGAGCTTGAAAGCTATGAGGAGTATGAGAGGAGTGAAAAGACGATGGAGGGAACAGAGAAGGGGGGAAATTACGACCAGTACATGGAGGGTGGTGTTGTCTGTGAGTTTCCATAAAAGGAGCTTTGTCTGGCAGATGGTATTCCCGGGATTTGGTGGGAATGTCGGGATTGGGTATTCCCCAGATTATCCAGCTTGGACATACCAGACTGATTTAGGGCTGCAGTAGTAGTCTATTTGGCCTTTCATAAATGAAGTGATGTCACTAATCCTTCTACCCTTCCGTAGTTCTCGACCTTAACTGTAACAGATTCAGAATGCTACAGCCTGTAACACGGAGAGAAAACTGCTTCCAGGTTGGGACTATGAATGAATAGTTTCTCCAGTGCTCCAGTGGGCAGAAATGCAGCCTCCCAGGTGAAAGTGTAGCGAGCATGAAGCAGGGCGTCGTTGAAAATGCATTCTTGCTGAATACACCTACTCTGAACAGAAACAAACTGCCTAGATGTAAAGCAGATGTAGTGTTGATTCTTTTGAGGCGTTTGTCAATAGGAGCCGCCTTTCTTAAATGTGTGTTGCCTCAAGCTGCTAAACACACTGACATCCGCTTCTAGGAGTGGTCCCTTCCTATAGTGCGTGTTGGTTTGTGTCCATACCTTTCTGGCCGTTCTTGTTTCTGTGTGTTGACAGGTAGTTACAGAGAGCAAACAGGCCTTAGGCTCTTAACGTCCACATAGTAAATCCCCATAGTTTAAAAAAACTAGCCTAAAATGTCTATATTTTAAGGAATGACGCATGTTCTCTGAAACTGTTTGCGCTTCTGCTTCTTTTGTTTTGAAAATACAATTTCCTTCCAAGGTGTTTTGAGTTCACACTCCTCATTGTTCGATTATGATGATAAATACACTTGTAATCGGCTGCAAGCATTAAGTTACTAGTCATCACTTAAAGATGAATCGTGATTGAGGGTGATGGTCTAATATAAAATGCATTCTCAATTTTATACGTGGTCTGAAGCTTTATTCTCCATTGCAGTTTTGTTTTTTTACTTCCTACAAAAAAGCATTTTATCCAATTTGTAGAGTTTCAAGTCATAGCGAAACATATTCTGTGAAATACATTTTCTTGTGTCATATTACGGACACACTATAGAGTTAGGATAAGATAGAAACTGTTGAGAAATGGCTTTTGGACACTACCATTGCAGATGTGTGAGCATCTGGCTGTCAGTGAAGAGTGGTTTACTTCATATAAAGAACGTGCCTTCACGGTTCCCAGAGCAGCCCCAGTTCTTCTGGCATGGCAGTGTGACATTACACGGCCCCTGTCCCTTCCCCCCACTGTGCCGAGCATGCAGGCACCGTGTGCTGCACGGAGAGATCTTACTGGCTGCTGGAGCTCGTGCCCTCTCCCCCAGTTCCCAGTACCTACAGAGGGGGGGAGGAAAGAGGGCCGGCCCTTCTGCTGCCTGCCTGGCTCACAGCATTCATGCCTTTATTCTAACGTTGTCTCCTCTTACCATTTCACCATGTTGCTCTTGTCTCGTAAGGGTGTGATGTGATAAAGTCCTACCTATTATAGATCTAACTTGCTGATTAAAATATGAATTCGTATTAATTTACTATTATTAGAAATATCTAAAATAATCTTCCTGCTCTTTTTGGGCCATGTGTGTCTGTGGTACTTTGTGCTAAATTATAGAATTTGAGGAGACTTTCTATCATGTATCGCTATTAACAGTTTTACTGTGGCGTTCCTGAAATGACTAGTCCATGACTAGGACTGTTTGATACTTGACTCACTGGTGCACCACCAATATTAACCTGTATTTTAATGTCTAAGAATTATTTGGACTATTGTTTTATTTTGTGTATAATTTTTGGGATATAGTGATTATATGTAAACTTTATAAAAGGTTTTGACTTCCAACCACAACAAAAATAAAAGATGTTGGCGGTATGAGTTTATGAAGAGACCTTTTGGAATACAAACACTCCAGCATATGTGGGTGTGTCTGCGTGTAAATTCATAATGGAGGAGGGGCAGAGAGAGGAAGAATGAGAAACATCCGGTGCACTAATGAAATACGATAACTCACTTCCCCACAGCGTAGCCGAGCCCTCCTGCTCCCAGCTCTATAGCTGCTGATGGCATGTTTGTTCCAACCCCTTCAGCCCCCAACTGCAAAAACAACCAGCACACGTGATGTTTTGCATTTCACTGTGTGTGTCTGTGTTTTGGTCTTCATTTTACATGGATGTCAACATGTGGTTCTGCTTGTATATTTTGTCAGAGCACGTAACATGGTAATGTGTGATGAATACATTCTGGTAAGTCCCCTCTGCCTGGAAGCTTGCCCTCTAGTCTAGGGCATTCTATGTGGAATTTACAATCTGTATATGCGTGACACCACGCCCATTTCACCTCTTTTTTTAAGTTTAGCGTCACATGCACACTGGAACCTTCTGGGGCCTGTTTCAGGTAGCTGGTTTTACATACTCTGGGTTTAACCCTGCGCTCTGAGTTGGTCAACTCAGAGCGCAGGGTTGATAAGCAACTCTGGGTTTTCGGTTTCAGAACAGTGGATCAGCGTTGGGTTTATCAACTCTGAGCGTGTTCACTCTGGGTGGAGCGTGTGCATAAAAGCCATCGTCAATGGATCGCTGATAACATGATTCACCATGGAAACAGAAGAAACAAATGATTGATCCTCCCACTTCTCCACTTCTCAGAAAAGAAAAAAATAAATCTCCGCTCCTCCCACTAGAGTTAGAAATATTAACGAATGAGCTTATGGTATGGAGAAGAATTAACGGGATATTGTCTCATAACTCTGATCTAATCTCCTCGGCAATTCAGAAAAAAACAGAGCAAACATTTTTTGTCAAGATAATCATTTCTCTTCCGTATGAGAAGCCATAGTCTATTTTAAAAAGTTACGCATATCAGCTGTAAAGTAATAAAGCTGGCGCGGCACAGCATTGCTTACAGTGCCTAAAGCCTACTGTGCAGTAAACAGAACAGACTGTCGCTTCTTTTAAATGGGGAGTGAAATACATTAACGTCAAGACACATTAGGTGACAGTTTCCATTGAAGAGCCTGATTGATTTATTACCAGATCCATTTTCCTCAAGTGATCACAGTTTAAATTATTATATAATTTTTATATTCATATTAGGCTATTTAACGAGGCTTGTCTGTGACTTTAGGATTGCACAAGTGAACTACAAATCGCGTGCAGCCGCAGCGTTACATGAATCCACCTGACATAAATCTGTTCAGTGGCACAGACGTTAAAAAACATACAATAGGCTACAAATAGGTTTATTAATCTGAATGTAGAGCATGTCACGATGTGTAAGGTGGCCGCCTATATGAACAACACGAGGGCTGAGAACAAGGCTACTGATCAGATAAATGATTGGTCAAACGTAAAATCATCAGGAAATGATAAAAACATCCCGATGGAGATTTCTATAGAGTGATTTTGCTTCAAACTGTACAGGAACGCGTGTGACAGTGACACTCTTTCTTCAGTCGGAGCTGCAGCGTAAAGTGAAAACAAACTCGGGTAGGTCTAACCACCTATCCAGCAGGTTAGACCCACGGCGTATGTTGCCGCAGTAACTGACTCTCGGTTGCGCTGAACCTGCTACCTGAAACGGAAAACCCAGAGTTTCCACCAACTCAGAGCGAACAAACTCTGGGTTGCCTCAAAACCAACTACCTGAAACAGGCCCCTGGTGTGTTCCTGCATGTGTGCGGGTATCCGGCGTGTCCATTGCATGGCATGGCTGTGAATTGCCTGCTTTCTTCCAGTGCCATATTTGTAACGGAGCAGCTGTATTCCTGGCTAGCAAAGAATTAGCTTTCTGTGTGTGTGTGTGATGCATTTTTCGTTCTCACAGGTTGAGTAATAAATGGTGAAAAAATGCTTCAAAGCTTGTGAAGGATGGGTTTGAGAGGCAGATAAAGACAGGGGCAAGCAGACGTGGAACGGGATCCTTCCATGAAAACCTCTGGGAAGAACCAGTATCCTGTGTCAGTCAATAATATTGACCGGAGTTCCAAGAGGCCAGTGTGTTATGTAATCTACAAATGACAGAGAGAGAGAGAGAGAGAGAGAGAGTGTGTGTGTGTGTGTGTGTTTCACCCTGAGGACCGTCGAGATATCTGAAGCCTCGTTTAACTTTTTGTCATATGATCTAGTTCTGTGTAATAGGTCTCCAACAGGATTCTGTATTTATTGTTGTTTTTCATTTTGCCATGTGTAAGCAGCATGACATAATACAGTCATAAGATATTGATTTCTAACTGGTCCATAGGAAATCGAATGGATAATATGGACATTAAAATTAATTGAGATTTTCTTATTGTAGTCCTATTTTTTTATGTCATATGGTTTTGACATCGCTTTATTCAATCAGGACTCAAGAGCAATGTTGAAAAATAAGCGCTAGGTACAATGTTATGTTTTTACTTGTTCCCTTGTTTTCAATGTGTGACATGAGGAAACTCAAGTACGCCAACACTAGATGATTGAAGCACTTTGTAGTTTGTTGCATTGATCAGCGAATAACATAATAATTATGGCAACAAAGAACTATAGTGATTTTTGTTTTAGGGCGCACTCACACTAGGCAAGTTTACCTGTTCCGTGCTGCAGGAAGATTTTTTTAGCACAGAGACGCCTGAAAGAACAGAAATAACTAAGGAGAGCGATAGAGATAGATGGGCATTAAGCTTGGATGTTATAAGCTTGGGTGACACAAGAGGTCAGAGAGACGCATTGTTTTTTTTAAAAAGAAGATTTACAAGCTTCTGGTCTGTAGGACAAACATGGATTGTAAGTACTAGGCTTTATGGCTTCATCAAGACTGGGACCGCAGATCTTCTATAGATTCTTTGGTCGCTCAATAGAATCAATCCTGTCCTTAACAGCATCCATCTGTCCATCCCTCTCCCCCACACTACTTCAGATACGTGTTCATCACCATCAATCTACACCTTCATCCTCCACTCCGGCCCAGCTGCATTCCAAGCTTTTGTGTGTCCCGTCTCTTTGGAATTTAGGAGATGTGGTGGGGGGTGGACATGGGACGGAAGAGGGGGGCATTGAGTGACAGGGCAGTGCCACAGACTGTAGCAGAGGACAGGGCTCAGCAGGAAGAGAGACGGCAAGAAAAGGCCAAGATGTAAAGGTTCCAAGAGGGGCTTAAGGAAAAGACCCACGGAGGAGGAAGTCAGATGAAGGGGGAGGTGTGTGTATGTGTGTCTCATAAGATTATGTGGCTCCCCGGGGGGAAATGGCCATTATTGATGGATTGATTGAAGGCCCCTCCCCATCCACTCAGGTCTCCTGCTATTGGAGGACATTGATCCGACGGTCTCTTTGGGATATGATGGGCCAGTGCATATTTAATTAGCCTGCCATTACAAACATTTAGAATTCAGACAAGGGGGCTTACCGCAAAGCTTAAGTTTTAGCAACAAAAGTTAAACGACATATTTCTCCTTCGTAACCCGACGGACGTGGGGACCTTTAAGTCAACACAGTGATTTTATATGGCATCTGTGTTCTAAGTATTTCTGCTAAAATAATAGTGATTACTGTGCTATGGCAGACTTAGGTGTAAACAAATTCAGGTCAAATTAAAACCTTATCTAATGGTGCTAGGTCATTTGCTAATTTAGCAATAAATAGTTTGAAAAATGTGAAGTAGGAGTAATGTCCCTTTTATGGCCCTTCTCCTCAGATGGCAAAAGATGGGCCATAATGAGTATTGATCTAGTTTTGGTGGCCTTTAGTCCTCGTGTGCTTCTTGTGGCTTTGTGTTTGGTAAGAGAGAAAATCCAGAGTGTGGAGCGAGGCCTGTATGATCCTTCCTGGTGGTAACACATGCATATGGATGACTTATTTATCATTCAGGGGCTTTTCTCGTTAATTAACTTTGTGTGAGTGAGAGAGGAAGAGGGTGACCCTTGACTTTTGTGATTAACATATTCACCCTGCCACTGCCAGTCTGATTTCATTGCTTCACGTCAGCCTTTGGTTACTCGCAACAATACAACACCGTAGCTTGAATATAACTGGATCGTCCTCTTATTAAGTCATAGGTGGGATGATGATGGATGTGTCTTTGTATCTGTTTTAAGAAGCATGTGGCATTGTCACATTGCCACAGCTTATATTAGAATATTGCAACATCTCAGATGAGTAATTTGACAATTTTTGAGTTTAAAGGTGGAGTCAGTGATTCTGCGGAACTCTGGCTGTTTTTTTTGTTGTCAAAATCAGTGAAGAGCTCCTCGCGGTCCGCTTCCTTTCTGTCCTGTATGTGCGCTGAAAAGAAATCCATTGTCAATCGACATCCTAAAGGCTCTGTAAACTGGTATGTAAACAAAGGGGGCCCACCTTAGCTGGCAATCTGCACGTTTAGAGAGCAGAATAGGCTGTATATTAACCCTGGATTGTTTTCAACACACGTACGTAGAGGAGATATTCACTGACAATGACAACGCGCAGTCCACTTCCCTCCAGTCCATTTGTTGTCTGCACTCGTCTTTTGGTGGTTGTACGGCCATGACAGCAGCTGCAGTTTCTGTTTTTTTTTTATATTTTGAACACAAATCCTAAATTGTCCATATCTGTCTCTCTGTTTTTCCCAGGTCTTTCTGTTCTTCTGTGAAACCTGCTCGGTGCCTATCTGTAGGGAATGCAGCGTGAGCCGTCATATGGGCCACACCTTCGTTTATCTACAAGACGCCGTACAGGACTGCAGGGCCATCACCATCCAGCTGCTGTCAGACGCACAGCAGGGGCGACAGGCTGTGCAGGTGAGACAGGAACCAACAGACACATACTTTCACACTTTTTGTGGGCGACTGTGGCTCAGGTGGTAGAGCAGGTCGGCTAATAATCGAAGGGTTTGCAGTTCGATTCCCGCCCTGCCACTTGTGTCATGGTTGTTGTGTCCTTGGGCAAGACACTTCACCCAAATTGCCTAGTGTGAATGTGTATGACTGCTGTATGTTTGTGGTGGTGGGAGGGGCCGTAGGCGCAGAATGGCAGCCACGCTTCCGCCACCGCCATGACTGTGTGTGAATGAATGGAACCTGGAACCCTGTGAAGCACTTTGAGGGCCTACAAAAGCACTATATAAATCCAATCCATTATCATTATTGTTCACACTGGCGATTTTCTTCACTTATTTCTTTTCTGGTTTTACCCCTTAAATTTGGAGCCTAGGCACACATAGAATAACACTTATTCTTGTATTTTGACTTCTCGCAAGGGTGGTAGATGTTTTCATTGTAGCATCAAAAGCTAAACGGGGCTGTATCACACTGCACAGGACTCGAATAGGTCAAACTGATTTATGTCTACTATGGACTAAACAAAGCCAAGAGCTCTTCTCTATGGTTCTCTTTGGTCTCACAGAAAGACAATCCTTAGGAAGGTCAAACCTCACAGATCCACCCGCATCCATCTCCTGGATAGGGCGGAGGAGAAGCCCAGATCAGAGCAGCTGTGTCTTTCCATGGTCCCTCAGAACACACACAGTACCCGGCCTCTACTAGAGAGCATCAGCTTGAATGTGTTTGAGAGTGACCAGTGCTGTGCTTCTGTGGAGCCCGGGGGTCAGAGGTGTCCAGCTGGCCCTGGGAGGGGGGCTGGGGTTATATGGGGTGAGGTATGGTGGGGGCAGGGCAGAAGGTCAAAGGGGAGGAGAAGTGGAGAGGGGGATGGGGGAGGGGTAGATGAGGTATTTAAAGGATTTCAGAGAATGGAAAATTCCCCTTTAAAAAAAAAGGGCAAGACTTTGCACCCCCCTTATTCACTCGCTCACCCCCCACCTCTTAGGGTGTACTCACACTAGTGCCAAGGCCCCGTGCCAAAGCTCATTAGCATACTAAAGTCTAGAACGTTTGGCTAGTGTGACCACGGCAACTTGTATTCCAGCACGGAACAGCCCCTTGGCCACGGCACACCTGGGAGAGGTGTGCCGTGGCCAAAGTACAGATGCTAATGAGATGACACGCGCACAAGCAAGCGCACAGGCGGCGTTCCTGACGTGAATTTATTAAGGATGCATTGTCAGTTTACTCCGTTAACGTCCGCTGCCTTACTAGTCGGCACCAGAATTGCCCACCACTTGGACTTGTAGCTATAATGTGTGAGAATTAACGTGTGTGTAAGCCTAGGTGTGGGCTAATAAAAGAGGGAGAGAGCTAAACAGGTCGGCTCAGAAAGCACAGCAAAAAGGTTTTCGTGTTTAGGCTACTCACGTTCGTCAGATGATTTTTTTTCTTTTTCCTCCCGTCAGCTGTCATAACTGCATTTACGCATGGCGGTGGAGACGCACCCAAAACAACACCGCGGCCCGGTGATAAGGAAACTGTAGCCTACTCTAAAGGTTTAACAAGAAACTTTATAAAGACACTTAAAAAAAACGATCTCTGCCCATACAAAAAGTTCTGACTTGGATTTGTTGGAGCGATCGATGTGTACAAAACCATCCGGATACATATGGTCTGATGACGGGCCGTTATATTAATAATAAACAGCGTGCTGCACAAATATGAGACTGTCCACCGCGACCTATTACGTCAAGGCTACATTAAAAAAAAAAACAATAGCTTAAGGATTCTCGTTGCTCTAATGTGGAAGTGGAATATTGATGCAAATTTGGCCGGATGAAAATATTCACAAACAGTCGTATAGCCTACAAGTAGACTAAGCTCCAAATCCTAAACGCGCACGGTGACGGTGGCAAGGTGCAAGTGTGCCCAGGCCACGAGCAGTGTGAGCACGGGCCAGCGAGGGGGAGTGGGGAGGGGGGGGAATCGTGCTGAATCGTGCTGAGCACGGAACAGGCCAACGGCACCAGTGTGAGTACACCCTTACTGTCACTCCCACACAAAAACACACTCTGACTCTCTTCATTTACTTGATTATAGATTAGGTAGCAGCTTCCTAGTTCCCCCCTTAGATTCTAGTACATGCATTGACACATCTAGGGCCAGTGAAGAAAGGAGGAACATTTTCACTCTGTTTGATGACGGTTTTCAGCCTATTATAGTGTTACTCATCAGAAGGGAAAAGTTTGAAATTGTGCTGACAAAAATAAAAATAGCTAACAATCTTGAAAGCATTTCATTAATTAATTTGTCCACAAACTAAATTAAGATCCACAGCCATGCCACTAACTTGCCTCGGCGAGGCACAAATATGCTTTGAGACAGATGTGAATGTCTGCATCTTTACAGTGAAAGAGCTAACATGCTTACATTTAGGGACACATGTTTACCATGCTTGATTGATTGATCTTATTTGACCATTTTGATATAAAATATGAACAGCACTCTGTGTCATACATTAAAATACATAAATAGTCAGGGATGACACAAAAAAGCCCAAAGGCTTATTTCCATTGTGGTCCCTGCTCATACTCCTAGTGAAGCGCAAATTAAAATAAATAAATAAAAATCACTAATTGGATCAAAATACATGCCCTCAGTGTTGCAGGTATTTGGTGCTGGAAAAATTCAATTGTTGAAATGATAATTTGGCTGGATGAAAACTTAGGAGATGGCAAATTACATGAATACTAAGGTAGAACAATTTTCATGTCAAACCATCCGATATTTGTCTAAATATTTTACTCAAATGTTTCCTGCAAACCTGATTGTAGCTTCAACAAAGTGGTTATGACCATGGTCTGGGAACCATGTGTCTCTAGACATTTCATGTCAATTCCTCTTAAAGTTGTTGATGTTTCTGTTCATACCAAAGTGCAACCAACAGACTGACAAGTAAGAGTACAAATGCCCATTCAAGCCTCTGAAATGTAAAGTTGTCCATGCAATATGTCTGTCAAGTCATATCTGTTTCTGTGCTACTGCTAGTGTGTTTAGACTGCTTGGATACAACAAGCAGTTTGAAGATGTCACTTTGGGCAAATGGCCCTTTGTTATTATTATTGCATAACATTTTATTAACTAGACAATTCCTCTCCTAAGGCAAAGAAAAACAAAATGAAAGTAGTCTTATTACAGATAGTCCAGCTTGCTGGTGAGTTATGTGTTGAAAGCTTAAACATGGACAGGTCACTCACACTGGTGTTTCTTAATGTACCTGTAAGTTGGGGTAGTGTTATGACCTTGGTAAAGACTCCCAACACATTTAAAAACTATCTGTTTGGTCATGTGACATGTTATTAATGTACTTGATCTTCTTGTGACTGCTTCACACTTTGTAACTTTAATGGATGGACACTGCTCTGGGTGTTCTTCCAATTCCAAGAAATCACACGGTTCTGCTCAGTTAAATGACTGACCCCAGGCAACATGTAACACAGGTTAAAACTAAAACCAGGTTACCACAGCACACTCCCTTTGTTGTTGTCCAAGGAGGCTCAAATCAACAACCCCAATCATTTATTTAATTATAGGCACCACGATCCCTTCTGCTGAGTCATAAACACCGCCTACCATCTGGTATTACGTTGCAGTGTTGTGTGAGTGTGTGTTTGTCCATTTGCTCCCAGGTCACCATGGGACTAAATGCTGACGCCAGATAATATACAAACACTTACACACACACACCACACACATACACATACACACACACACACACACACGCACACACACACTCACACTCCTGTCCCCTGAGGTTGGAAATTTCCGCCCACTCCACACCCATTATCTGCCCTGACCTCTGAGCCTGGACGCGTGACCTCCTGGTTGGCCGGACCTCTTTGGCTCTGCCGTTTGATTGGTCAGTTTGACGACCTTTGTGTTCCAGGCTGCTCTTATGGGAATGTTGAGGGAAATACGTGACTGAGAGAAGATAGGCACACACGGATGGAAAGAGAGATTATGAGCGCAGAAGAAAGAAGCAATATGAAGAAAAAAAATCATTTTTGTATTTTTCCTTTACCCCTTTCCAGCTCAGAGAAGAACATAAAAAAAATCATTCATACAACAAATACAATGACAATTGAAAAGTAAAATTAGCATTTAAAGAATCCACAGAAAACTGGAGAAAGGTGTTGTCAATCCTGCTTCCTTCCTCAGTCCGTATTGATAACAGTCCCTCCCCCACCGATTCTCTCACCGAGGGAGCCTGCTGCTGCTCTCGCGGTGGGGGCCTGATTTAGTTGACCCTTAAGCTGCCCACCTCAAAATGGCCAGGGCCAGAGAGAAAAGGACCCTGCTGCCAGGCTTTGTTCCTGCGGGGATGCAGAGAGGGTGGGCGGTATGTGTCTTAAGACAGGGGTCGCAGGTTACGACCTGTAGAGGTTTAGGTGACCTTTGATCCCTGCGCTCCATACCACAAAGGAGGGCCTTATCCCCACCTCCCCGTTGGTGCATGTGAGGTCCGGTTCACCCTCTAACCTCCCAGAAAAACGCCAGAAAAAAAAAAAAAAATAAGCCAGATAAAGGAAGAGGAAAATATGCAATTAGCCCATAACTGTGGGTTGTAAAATCTGAAACCTTCCAAGGTGGATTTTTTTTCTCCAATATACTTAGTTCAATATAGTGGCAGTGTCTTTATTGATCAGGGCACTGAAGAAAACCCCTGTGTCCTCTTTGTACTCAGCTCCTCTGATTATCTCATTACATTCAGCTACAAGGAAAGATACAGGGCAAGAGAGACTGTGGTTTAGTCAACTGTAAACTGTCTTTAACTGTAAATACCATACCATCTTTGCATGTTGTTCTATACGTCTGGGGATTGTTTGAATTTTTTTTAAATAACATGACTTCAATACCTTAATTAAGGGACTATAAATATTTTCACCCTTTTTTTCCACAAAAGAAAACATGCCAAACTGCTTTGACTATGACGGAAGGAAATATGGCCTAAAGTTGCAATAGATTTTAGATTTAAATGAGTAAATTAAATAAAGATTTAAATATCATATGTCATATCTAAAAGAATTACCGATCCTAAGAATGTAACGGGTTGAAATGTGAGCCTGGACGCGTGACCTCCTGGTTGGCCAGACCTCTTTGGCTCTGCCGTTTGATTGGTCAGTTTGACGACCTTTGTGTTCCAGGCTGCTCTTATGGGAATGTTGAGGGAAATACGTGACTGAGAGAAGATAGGCACACACGGATGGAAAGAGAGATTATGAGCGCAGAAGAAAGAAGCAATATGAAGAAAAAAAATAATTTTTGTATTTTTCCTTTACCCCTTTCCAGCTCAGAGAAGAACATAAAAAAATCATTCATACAACAAATACAATGACAATTGAAAAGTAAAATTAGCATTTAAAGAATCCACAGAAAACTGGAGAAAGGTGTTGTCAATCCTGCTTCCTTCCTTAGTCCGTATTGATAACAGTCCCTCCCCTCCGATTCTCTCACCGAGGGAGCCTGCTGCTGCTCTCGCGGTGGGGGCCTGATTTAGTTGACCCTTAAGCTGCCCACCTCAAAATGGCCAGGGCCAGAGAGAAAAGGACCCTGCTGCCAGGCTTTGTTCCTGCGGGGATGCAGAGGGGGTGGGCGGTATGTGTCTTAAGACAGGGGTCGCAGGTGACCTGTAGAGGTTTAGGTAGGCTGAACCGTTTCCGCCAGCGTCTATTGGCGCTGGCGTCGGCTAACAACGCTTCGCCTCCATTTCCTGTTGCTGGCGTTCCCATATTGAGCTCCCCCTCAAACTAGGGAACGATTCGCTCACAGTCAACCTGTGTGCTTCTGTGCAGCGCTCTCCCTCCCTCTCTCTCTCACACACACACACACACACACACACACACAGGGTGTGAGAAGTCACATTACTGTAGACAGAAATAAAGTGTGGCGATACTTTGGGATAATAATATCGGCGGCGGCGGTCCGGGTCGCTGCGCAGCCTAGCTTAGCCTAGCTTAGCCTAGCCTAGCTGTCCAACTTCATTGTACAACTTCCCCCGGGCAGAAATACCCTCATAAACTCTGGAAAATGAAGCGTGGTGGTTTGGATTGAGCACCGGACCTTATAACCAGCTAGATTATTTCTTTGGTGATTTACAGGACATCGGGCCGCCGATGATAATGTTACCAGAGATAACACTGCGTGACTACGTGGCTAGTTAATTCCGGTTAAGTTATCCCGTGAGCTCCTCGGGGGCTAAAGTGTATGGTGTCTTGACATGCTGGTTAGAAAGCAACACACTATGTGTATTCCTTTTGTCTCTAATAGTTTTTTTGTGGCGTTTGCGGGTTAGATTTAGCCATGTCTCTGACAGCCTCTGGACGTGAAGATGTTCCATCAGAATAAGCTCCCCCCCGGCACTATTTTGCATCGACACCGCTGCTGTTTCCCGGGGTTAGCCCCGCCCTAGATGATTGTGATTGGTTTAAATAAATAAAAACAGGCCAGCCCAGTTTCCCCCCCGAATAGACGGCTCTAATCGGTGTGCTTCCAGACCATACTACTTGCTGTAGTTTGGTCTGGCTTCGCGAGACTAAGGTTTAGGTGACCTTTGATCCCCGCGCTCCATACCACAAAGGAGGGCCTTATCCCCACCTCCCCGTTGGTGCATGTGAGGTCCGGTTCACCCTCTAACCTCCCAGAAAAACAAAAAAAAAAAATAAGTCAGATAAAGGAAGAGGAAAATATGCAATTAGCCCCTAACTGTGGGTTGTAAAATCTGAAACCTTCCAAGGTGGATTTTTTTTCTCCAATATACTTAGTTCAATATAGTGGCAGTGTCTTTATTGATCAGGGCACTGAAGAAAACCCCTGTGTCCTCATTGTACTCAGCTCCTCTGATTATCTCATTACATTCAGCTACAAGGAAAGATACAGGGCAAGAGAGACTGTGGTTTAGTCAACTGTAAACTGTCTTTAACTGTAAATAAATACCATCTTTGCATGTTGTTCTATACGTCTGGGGATTGTTTGAATTTTTTTTAAATAATATGACTTCAATACCTTAATTAAGGGACTATAAATATTTTCACCCCTTTTTTTCCACAAAAGAAAACATGCCAAACTGCTTTGACTATGACGGAAGGAAATATGGCCTAAAGTTGCAATAGATTTTAGATTTAAATGAGTAAATTAAATAAAGATTTAAATATCATATTATGTCATATCTAAAAGAATTACCGATCCTAAGAATGTAACGGGGTGAAATGTTTCAAAGTGTTGAAACTCTTTGCAGGAGGTTTGATGATGAACTATGACATCTCTTTCATGAGGTGTATATTTATATCTGTTCAGTGGGGGTTCTGCCATGTAGGAAGTTGCATCGCTTTGTGCAGTGTGAAGTGACTTCCTATTCCTGACCCATGCCCCCCTCCCCCCCCTCAAAGAGCCACCAAAACGTGAGAAAGGAATAGATCACTAAAACTGAGCAGGTGTTGGTACATTGACTTTCCAGGACACACAGACCCTTTACTTTTATAGTTTCCGGATCTTCTGCATCCTGTCTCTTTTGTGTCATCTGTATCCCATCTCAGTAATAAAACAGAGCAGGCGCTGGTGTGTGTGTGTGTGTGTTTTTTTTTTTAGACGTCCCTCTCCGGTTCCTTTGTCACACAGGCCGAGTGAGAGATAATCATGTGTCTTTGCTTATCCCCACATGTAGTGCCTTTCTGTTTCCATCCATTGTTATTGGGAGAAGTGGTCCTAGTTCAGCTGAATGTGGTCAGTAACATGACATCATTGTGTTGTATGTCCCCAGCTGAGCATGGAGAAGGTCCAGGCCATGGCAGAGCAGGTGGAGATCAAAGCCAAGGTGGTGCAGACTGAAGTCAAGGCCCTCGTCCTCCGACACAAGAAAGCGCTGGAGGAGAGGGAGTGTGAACTACTCTGGAAGGTGAGCAGCCAGAAGAATTACACCATTTAATGTTGTTTTTTAAAATATTTTGTGAAGATTTAGTCAAAAGAGGAGCCTACATCCTTTTCCATATACCTTACCCATTGTGTGAGGTCAACCTGAAATGCTGACTTGATGAGTCGCTCCTCCATCTTGCCGATGCTAAATGCTTCTTCTTTATTACCCTTCCTTTGCTTCCTCTATATGAAGACCATAGGCCTGCACATAAAAGAACACATCCTACGCAGGGATCGGCTCCCCGAGCGGATTTAGGGCTTACTTTCTACAAAAGTTGACAAGTTTTCCTCTTTTTTTGCGTGGACTGCGTCAGCCAAAACAGACGTGCCTCATCCAAATGAATGAGAAAACCTGCTTTATAGTTGCACCGCCTGATTTGGTGTGAATGCAGCCGTAGGATGTGTGCTTTACGCAGAGCACAGTGTCTTGTCAGGATTGGTTAATTAAAGTTGTTTAACAATGCAGAGGGGCCATCTGTTAATCCTGCACTTTGGCTTTAGGCCTGCACTTCAAAAAGCCTGTGGAAGGGCCTCCCGGGTTTACAGTTACCCAGAGAAGCAGTGGGGTTTTGGGTGAAAGAAAGAGCCTCCTCCCAGAGGCCCCTCATTCCCCGCTAAACTGCACTTCCAAATCCATAACCCCTGAATGAATAATCCACATAAAAAGGAGACTGCATACATGCACAGCATTGTCTCCAACACACACTCGTGCAAACACACAATCTGCTTCAGAATAAATTAGCACTGAAAGAGATGTGTGTATGTGTATTTGTGCATTTACGTCCATGTGCAAATTTGTTGCTTTAGACCTGACAGAGCATAAAGTATCATTTAGCCTAACACTGACCACTCTATCAAACTCTTATTCCACCCCACCTCCTGAGAGCAGGCTCTGTGACATCGTAAAACCGGAGCTTGTCTTACTCTGTCAGATCGTGTGTGTGTGTGTGTGTGTGTGTGTGCGCGTGCGTGCGTGCGTGCGTGTGTGCAGGTCAAAGTGTCACAAAGAAGGTTTTCACTTACTCATGTTCCCCCTTTAATCCGTTTTACACCACCGCAGGACCTGCTCTTCATCCCTGACCTGATTAAGCCGTTACAGGCAACCACAGCGCGTACTCACACACATACACACACACATACACACACACACACACAGATCCTGTCTTTCCTTTTTCTTTTCCATCTTGTGAACTGACCAACTGACTGACTTACACACCCTGTAGCTGCTTTGCCTCTCAAATGCGATTATGCAACGCTGTGGTGAGTTGTGTGCGAGTTTTGCAGCGGTCTGTTTTCTGTCTGCACAGAGCACTGAGGAATGGTGTCAAGAATGTCAAGAATAACAGAGGAGGCAGAACAAAGTTACGCATGAAGTAGGAAGGTGCTGGTGAATTGTGCGTGAGTGTCATTACAGAGGTGGTAGGAGGCGGTCCTGCTGTGTGTTCACATGTGTTTTTGAACTCGTGTGATGGAGTAGTGCGTGCCTGGTCAAATTGGGCTGAAACAATTAGTGGGAAAATGAATTGTCAGCATTTGAGAAGTTGTTTTTAAGTCATTTATCAAGTTATAATTCCAAACAGATGTTTCCATCCTCTGAAATGGTCGGTACTTTTTCAGTTTTATATTGCTGTAAATTGAATATACTTGGGTTGTTAGACTGTTGTTTTGACAACCCAACAAAAAAAGTGCTGCTCTCCACCACTTTCTTTCTTTCCCAACACCTTTTGCACGGCGCTCTTCCCCTCTGCTTCCTTAGCTCAGGTGAGGAAAGCTCCCCCTGGCGCCTCCTGTAGTGTGAGCCAGCTTCCACGGCCCACCCGCGCTGACAGAGGTGTCGGTAAAATGAAACTGAATCCGGGAAGGCGCTCTTCGGTGACTCTCGGCACCGTGTCACTGAAGTAGAGAGATTCATGTCCATGAGAGACGTGACCGCACAAGAGCTAAATGTGACACGCGGGTTTACACATGCGACATGTAAGGAGGAGTGTGAGTCTGGGTGTGTCTTGTATATGTTGCGCTGACGGGTGGTTGTAACTCAGAAGTAGTTGTTACATTAGTGAAAATCAAGTTCTGTCTCCCTCTATGAGGCCTTTTGTTCTGGAACTCTGTGAAATGCATACCGACTCTGCCGAACTCAAATGAGTAGTCTGTCTAACTTGAGTCTTTGTCCTTGGTGACTATAAAGTGTAACTCTAGTCTTACAGATGCAAATTGCACTTCCACGTATGCCAAGGATTAACAAAGGGACCCTCTCTTTTTAGACCCTTTGTTTCTTTCACAGTCTTTTTCTTGGCGATCAAAAGTCCCTCTGACCATAGAGGTAGCTAGGCTATTGTGTTCTACTCTTTTTGTTAGGTGGTGGTAAGTAAGAGCCCAGTCCCTGCTTCTCAGGTGGTCCCCACCCTTTGTAAGGCTTTCTCCTCACTGCTTGTACGGTAACTGTATCTGGCTGCTCACAGTAAAGGCCAGGACACACCAGTCCGACTACCTGAAAATGGAGACTGCCGATTCAGGGAGCTCCAGTCTTCCCGTCGCGGCCGAAAAAGTGCAAAGAACACACCAAACCGACTGCTGACTTTCCGTACGCTCTGCGCTTGCGCGGGACGTAATGTCTCCATAACAGCAGGCGGCGCTAATCTGTATTGTGGCCCGAAAAAATACGGAAGCCGGAAATGATGGGACGGCTCTCTAGACTATAAACATAGATAGAAATACGTATTTATATTTATGGACCATAAAGAGCACCATTTTTAGCAGAGAGTGTCGAGCATGGTGTCGAGCAGTCAACAAGGGTTGATGCATGTGAGTACTCGCTGAACGAAACAAACAAACACATTAAAACGATGGCTAACTGTTGTTAGCTGTTTGTGCTACCCGCCTCACTTCCGGGCTTCACTGATTCACTAGCCCTCCACAAATCAAATTGCTCCAACTGAAAGACTGCCCGCCGCCGATTGAGCAATCGGCTCAAAAGAAGCCTGACGACATCTACGACGACCGATTTCACGGCACACACCAAACAGATTCGTGTCCCCGCCCCCTTCCGACTTTACGACAGCGATTATCGGGCCGGTGTGTCCTGGCCTTAACACTAATGTGATTTTTTAGAATTATTATTTTTTTCCTTAGAAAGGGTCTCATATATGTCCATATTTCTCCATACCATGGACCAAGGCCTGGGCGCCGCCATGTTGGAAGCGTCATGGTTGGAATGTCATCAGGTGCATTGTTTAGAATTTAGAATTGTTCTTGTCCTTGAAGGCCACTGTAGCTTCTGTTATTATTCAAAAGGGGTGGGGTTACCCAGGGAGCGTTGCATTCTAGAACTTTCTAGAATTTTCTAGAACTTTCTTGATGATGTCATATTACACACTGCACCTTTTAAACCTGCAGTGTGTAGAATTTTGGGATTTTTTTTCATAGCAGACTTGGTAGAAAATAATTATAATATCCTTAAGTAAATTTAATTTAGTGTATAATAGCTTAAAACATTTTTTAGAATATTTTTTTCCCCCTTAGAAATAGTCATTTATATCTCCATACCTTGGACCAAGGCCTGGGCGCCGCCATGTTGGAAGTGTCATAGTTGGAATTTCATCAGGTGCATTGTTTAGAATTGTTCTTGTCCTTGAAGGCCACTGTAGCTTCTGTCATTATTCAAAAGGGGTGGGGTGACCCAGTGAGCGTTGCATTCTAGAACTTTCTAAAACGTTCTAGAACTTTCTTGATGATGTCATATTACACACTGTAGGGCTGCACGATATGGACAAATCAACATATCCCGATATTTTTAGGCTGACTGGCGATATAAGATATATCTCGATATATAGCTATTGAGGAAAAACATATAGATTTTCAATAGATATTTTCATATAAAATAGTTTAAAGGTGCAGTGTGTAATATGACATCATCAAGAAAGTTCTAGAATGCAACGCTCCCTGTTCTTTTAAATCCGAGCCGGTTCCAAGTAAACGAGCCGTTGTTTTATTCCCGTTTGGTTTAATTCTACCGAGGCTGTGTCACTTTGCCTAGTTTCCCTCCATGCTTGTTGTGTTGTGAACGGAGCGAAGTGAGGAGTCTCTGCACGTGATTAAATCAGAGAGGGGAGGGGGAGGGCTCACTCCTCGGGAAGTCTCACACACACATACTCTTCATGCGATGCGAGGAAAACACAGACGCTCGAGGCAGAAACTGATTATTTTAGCGCAGAATGACGTGCATCGATATAAACGATATTGTCTAATCTTGTATCCCCTTTTGAAATGATATCGATATATCCTGCAGCCCTAACACACTGCACCTTTAAGCAAATGGAAAGAAACCTACAGCCGTTACTTATACTATTAATAAATGTTCTGTCAGATTGCATTTCACGTAAATCAGATTTTCAAGCAAATCTCATCAGTGTGTTTTACAGTTGTAAAAACTAAATCTGCATTAATATTTTATCTATTTTCTTTGACATGCATCTTGTTCCTAATAATTGTTACACACAAATAAATGTGGTTTGAAGGAATACAAGTTAAATATTTAATTGAAAATATTTTGATTTGGATTGTCACTAGAATCAGTAATGTACTTTTTCCCTTCCATGCCCATCAAATCCATTATAATATCAATGAATGTGTCCTGTTAATACCTCTGCTACACCACTTAACCCTACTTTCTTCTATTGACACACTGAAGCCCAATCAAAATTTGTATGGCAACTAAGGATTTTCAAAGTTTGAAACTTTCCATGGGAATTAACGAGAATTTTGGGAATAAACGGGAATTTTAGTTTATTTATTGAATGGCTGGGGTCAGACAGATGAGTACAATTTTACTCAACATTCATATTTTTGTTGTTCAGTGAAATTATTGATTGTTCATAAAATAATCAAAACTTGATAAAAGTTCTACTTAGAAATGAATCTGTTCAAATGTAATGTTTTTTTAATTGTATTATTTTGCATGGATGTCTGCCTATGACAAAACATAATGTGTATATGTTTAGATGAATGTTTGGATATGAAACTGATCATTTAAAATGACAGACATTTAGTTCATTCCTATAATTCCCAATTTTGAATATTCACAAAATTCCCAAGCAAAAGTTCCTGTGGAAAGTGTCCGGAATTTACTGGAAACTTTCCACCCCTTTGCAACCCTAATGGCAACCAGCTGCATGTCACCCAAATCTTCTTCTTCTTCTTGGCTTTGGCACATTGCTGCCTCCTTGTGGGCAGACATGCTCGTAATAGTCTCACAGTTAACAGGGTTGTAACTGGAGACGCGCTGTTTATCAATTATACTTGTAAAATAAATGAAAAAAAAAATGGAAATGAGTGTAACAACTGCTCAACCATATTTTATTATTGGCAACCAGTAGTGCTGAAACCAATGTATTAAACAAGGTGTTCCATCCAGCACAGAGTGATCTTTTTGAAATGTTATTTTATTGTATGCGTTGAATGGGATAGTATACTGTTGTAGTTTACCACTGGAAGATGAAGCCATTCCTAACCCTCCTTTTTGTCTGCTTGTGTGTGCTTTCAGGTGGAGAAGATCCGCCAGGTGAAGGCCAAGTCTCTGTACCTGCAGGTGGAGAAGCTGCACCTTAGTCTGACCAAGCTGGACAGCACCATCGCTGCCGTCAGCCAGGTGCTGGACGAGGGCCGCCACCTGGACGTGCTGCTGGCCAGGGAGAGGATGCTCACCCAGATCCACGAACTGAAGGCTCTGAGGGGCCTGCTGCAGCCGCAAGAGGACGACCGCTTCATGTTCACTCCTCCAGATCAGGTAGGCACAGGGACCCTGTCAATCAGCACCTAAAGTTATGGTGGGGCATTATGAAATTATTGGTATGAAATTATTATAACCAACCTGAATATTTAGAATAATTCATTATTTCATTATTTACCATATTATGTTATCATACAAGTTTATTAACGTTCAGAATATGTTTAAAAATAAAAAGTTTGTGTTCAGCCAGAATAGAAATTTCTGTTTGTTATCCTTTGACATTTCAAAATAACACATTTGAGAGCTGTAATTGTAATACCATGAAACTGTGCTATTTTTGATTAAGGTTGTCGTCATACCATCAGAATATCATACCGACCCATGCCTAGTTTGAACATTATTAAA
This sequence comes from Ammodytes marinus, assembly GCF_949987685.1. Taxonomy (NCBI): domain Eukaryota; kingdom Metazoa; phylum Chordata; class Actinopteri; order Uranoscopiformes; family Ammodytidae; genus Ammodytes; species Ammodytes marinus. The sequence goes on from NC_137221.1 coordinate 20,940,064, forward strand.
GTTATTGCTATGTTTACTGAGCATGAAACACGCACACCAATTGAATGCATTCCATCCATGGTTCCCACAGACTCTGTACAACGCCACCAAGTCCATGGGCCTGATCAGCAGTGGAGCCTTTGCCCCCGTCACCAAAGCCCACGGCGAGGGTCTGAAGACCGCGCTCCGTGGCAAGCCCGCCTCCTTCACCGTGATGGGATATGACCACGACGGGGAGCCGCGTCTCTCCGGCGGGGACACGGTGTCTGCCATACTCATGTCGGGCACGGACGGTAACCTGTCCTCAGCAGAGGTGACAGACCACCTCAACGGCTCCTACACCGTGGGCTACCTGCCTAAGAGCGAGGGCGAGCACCTTGTGTCTGTGTTGGTGTGTAACCAGCACATCCAGGGCAGCCCCTTCAAGGTGCTGGTCAAGTCGGGGCGCAGCTACGGCTCTCTGGGCTCCCAGGTGGCGGCCTTCGGGAACGAGGGGGAGGGGGACGGTCAGCTGTGTCGGCCCTGGGGCATCAGCGTGGACAAGGAGGGATACGTGGTGGTGGCCGACCGCAGCAACAACCGCATACAGGTAAAGTGCCAGTCACACACTGGCTACAATGTACTCTAAAATGAAGTCGCTTGCCTCATTTTTCCACATATTCTATGATCAATTTCAGTAATTTATTTATAATTTATCATTCACTCATTAGTTAAAGCTGACACTGTTGATTTATGTGCTAAAATGTTTATGTAGCAAAGAGTCTGTTTAGCAAACTGAAAATTGCACAAAGCTCATTTTGAGTGAAGACATTAGCTGTGTGTTCATTATAGAGAGACAAACGGAGCGTCCATTGTCTGTGAAAATGATACGTCAATACAACTGGGTTTGACCATCGCATTTAGCTTGCAGGTGTACATGATCGCTTTACAGGAGAGTTGGTACCTTGTGAGGGCTCCAATGCTGAAACATTCAAGTGGACTGAATGTTTTCATTCCTTCCCTCTACAGATATTCAAGCCATGCGGTGCCTTCCACCATAAGTTCGGCACTCTGGGTTCTCGGCCTGGTCAGTTTGATCGTCCGGCGGGCGTGGCGTGTGACATTCAGAGACGAATCATTGTGGCTGATAAGGACAATCACCGTGTGCAGGTCTGAAAACCAACTCAGATACATTTCTAAGATTCCGACACATTTTGCACAGTTGATGTAATGCTACTGTGCACACTCTCTGTACCGCAGATGTAAACGCGTTGGGGCTCTAAGACATTTGCTCTGTCCGACAGGTGTTTACGTTTGAGGGCCAGTTCCTGCTGAAGTTTGGGGAAAAGGGCACCAAGAACGGGCAGTTCAACTATCCCTGGGACATGGCTGTCAACTCTGAGGGTAAGATCCTGGTGTCGGACACCAGGAACCACCGCGTGCAGCTGTTCGGCCCGGACGGCTCTTTCCTCAACAAGTACGGCTTCGAGGGCGCCCTGTGGAAACACTTTGACTCTCCCCGAGGAGTGGCCTTCAACCACGACGACCATCTGGTGGTGACCGACTTCAACAACCACCGTCTGCTGGTCATACGGCCTGACTGCCAGTCGGCCCGCTTCCTGGGCTCGGAGGGCACCGGGAACGGGCAGTTCCTGAGGCCGCAGGGCGTGGCCGTGGACCAGGAGAACCGCATCATCGTGGCCGACTCCCGCAACCACCGAGTCCAAGTGTTCGAGCCCAACGGAAACTTCTTATGCAAATTTGGCACACAGGGCAGCAGCTTCGGACAGATGGACCGGCCCTCCGGAGTGGCTGTCACGCCCGACGGAGTCATTGTGATCGTCGACTTCGGAAATAATCGCATCCTCAAGTTCTAAAAAAGAGAAAAGTGTATTCTCTCCCTCTGTTTGCCCTTTAAGCATTTTTTTTGGGAGGAAGGAAACGGAGGAGAGAGAATGAATCAACAGACACATCAGGAGGAGAACTCGGAGAGGATTGAGAGCATGTTAAAGTGAGGGGAAATTAACACTGTGGATGATCATTTCTTTTCATTCACATTGATATTTTCCCAATCAGATAGCTGTGGGTTTGTATGACAAAAAGGGGACCTCTACAAATTGATAATCAGTAGAAAAAGAGCCATATTTCCCTCCCTCAGTCTTGGCTGCTCTGAATCCTCTCTGCAAGCTCTCCTTAAAGTATCCATCTCAGGGAATTTCTCACTTTTCTTGAAATATTGTACCCTCTGCTCCATACCTACCTCATTTAGCTCTTTATGAATGTACTCATAGTCACTGAGCAGAGGTTTTAGTCCGTGAAGTTTTACAAAGAAGAAAAAGTCTACCTCTACACTTTGCTATTTAAGAGAGACAACAAAAGAATAGACTGATCATTTGCACAGGATCAATGGAATTCTTGCTGTGCATTTTGAAATATGAGTTCAACTGAACCTCCTGAATGTTGTTGCTGAGACAATACTCAGACCGCTGTAGAGGCTGCATCAATGAATTATCATTGGAGGGCCTCGCTCAGAGAGGAAACTAGCGTACAGTAGTGTCCTGTTCATGTTTTTAGGCTACTTCGTTTTTGCATCAACCCTTGTCTCTTTGTGGAGTTTGTAGCGTCTCGCCATAAAAGAGTGTGTGAAGTGATGCCAAACATGATAGAATCAAAATTAGCTCAAGTCACAGTAGCACTGATTTAAAACGATCAGTTCTTGTTCAGGCTTTCCCCTTAGCTTTACTGGCTAATGATGATTTAATTAATTTACTAGTAAAAGTAAAAAATATTAATTTGAACAAAAATAAGCCCTGTAATTAAATGTACAAAGTGATCATCCATACACCCCTGCCCCCAACTGTCTCGTAAGACTGGATGAATTAATGTTTTTGATAAAATAAGACAACCTGTGTTGTTACTAATCCTGTCAGTGGCATGAACAATTAAGATGCAAAGAGTAGTATGCAAGGAGAGCAGCGTCTCCTTCAAAAGGGAGGACCCACCAAAGGATTTTGGAGATGAAATTTCGAAGATCTGAATATATTTGTGATCTTACCATAGAAAGTTAATCATATAGTTCAATGAGACCTTAGGTGAGGCCTGCCGTTTGACAAAAGCCTCACAAGTAGACACCCAATTTGGCTGTTCGGAGGACATTAATGCCATCAAATAACTCCAATGGACATTACAGTCCATTGGAGTTAGATTGTGGTTGAAAGCCACTCCCTGTGGCTCCTGGGTCCTTAGTGCAGTCCAATGACGGGGTGTGATCACAAAGCCCGGCCCTATTTATCCATCCTCAGGAGTTGAAGAGAACGCTCCAGATTGAGCGCCAGTAGATCCATTCCTCTTAAGGATGGAGGTCTACAGGCCCACTACTGGAGGCAACCAAAGTAAACCTTTCTGAACAATGGCCAACCGTAGATTTGGCCGTTAAAGAAAACAAAAAAAAATCCCCTTTAAAACAATTTCTTAAATAATCATAGTTGCTGGGAAAGTTTAAAAAAGAAGAAAATACCTCCATGGAGTTGAGTTCATGGCACTGTCCACGTTAGGCTTAGAAGAATAGAGTGTGCTTGGGTCACAGTTTATAGTACCTTAACATCACGCTTAGACCCTTGTCATGCAAGGCAGGTTTTTAGAGGAGCTCCTCTCCGTCTGTCTCCAGAGATGTTCCTGTAGAGAACAGAAGACGCCCACACCAAAGAAAACCCCATTTCTCCCCTTTCGCATTTATCGCCTCAGCCCATCAAAACGTTCCCCATTTTTTTCTCATTATTAGACCGCCCTTAGGCTCCAAGTAGCATCTCACATTAGCCTTTGCATCTCAATAGAATGACCATAGAAACTAATAGATACTAACTCTTCGTAATGAAAGCATTGTGTGGTTTTGAAAATTGTCCTTCCTTAAATCTGTGTCCCGCAGGAAGCACTAGACAATTAAGGTTCTGTTGGCCTCTTCCGTAGCCTAGCAAAGAATCTTGGGACCTAATGAAAAGATTGACTGAGCGGCTCCCTCCTCTGAGGAGAAGGACCGTCTGCACATGATCAGGATCTCCATCTTCATATCTCAGACATCTTGTACCTCTACGCTCGTTTTTACCTCCTTTTTTTTCTTCGTTTACCTCGATTCCGCAATACCTCATAGCTACTGTGCATTTAAAATGTTCAAATACCTCAACTTGTTACTCGCTCTGAATACCTCATTTGTGCTCCGTTTTATTTGAGCATACCTCGTCAGATATTTATGCATTACTAGTATACCTCATTATTTGAATCTTCTTGTGTTACAGTGCAGTGCATGTCCAATAGCTCTAGGACCAAAGATCATGGTACTGTTTTGAGTTGAAATTTAAATTTGTATTATGGTCATCATCCATCTCGCAAACCATGAAACAGCCCCTGGGTTGTTCAGTCAGAAAAACTTTGCCTTTTTATCATCAAGAAACCAAATATTTCAGTTGAAAGCATTGTGCCAAAACGATCTGTGAGAGTTTGGTGCCAAACAGGGCTGGCATTTTGGACCACGCCAGTGTAGACGATAAATGTCACGGGACCATTACATCATAGATACAAATGTTGAATCGGGGCACCTGAGAATAAATCCTTGCTCTCTGATTGGATGCACTTGAAGAGGGCTGGACCCATTACTCTTTACCTCATGATGTAGTAATATGATGATGATGATGATGATGATGATAATGAACATGCAGGTTCCACTTATATTTTGTTACTGTGCCCAAGAGGTAAGGGGAAGAGAGTGTGGCCTCTTTTAAAGAGTTATCAACTTCACAAATCCGCCTTTTGAACGCACACGACACCACTGTTATTTCAGCACAGTCGCATGTCGGTGTGGATTGGTTTTGGAGGAGCTTGAGATGAGTCTAAACTCCATTCATACTGTGGTTCAAACACACGCATTAGAGAATCTCGCCAGTAGGCGCGACAACAGGCTTGTTTATTATTTATGCAGAGCTTTTAGCACATTGATGGCCAGCCAGTTTTGATTCAACAGACCCTGCTGCTTTGAACCCAACACCTACTTTACACCAATACCATTATTCTTTTCTTTTTCAGTATTACTCTGTGAAATGTTCATTCATGTTGAATCAGTTTTTTTTTTTAAATTAAGTTTGCAGAATTCTATCTTTAAGATCCTTAAGGTATTCACTCTTAAAGAGGAAACATTTATTTTAAATCTTTAGTTGTTTTTCGTTGTTGCATGCTTTAAAATGTCCTTGTATTATACCAACATCTCTCACAGGTGTTGCAAAACTCAGATGGGGTGGAAAGCTGACTATTGGGATGGTTTTTTACCAAAATATATACCCAAAGATGTGTATGTGCGTGTTAGGATTTGCGTTGGGTGGGATTAACCTTTGACCTTTGCGATTGTATTTCCTATTCTCAAGAGGCCTGGCGGATACAAGCTGTTGGGCCAGCCACGCCTCGGTTCCTGACAAACGGAGGCAGATAAATGCAGAAGGCTGCTGCGCCCCCGGACCATTAGTGCTTCATTTACTTTAACTCCCTCTAATATGCAGAATATGGGTAGATATATTTACGTGTTGTCCTTTAAAACTCAAGCCCTGTAACTTGAGGAAGCTGTAAAAAGCTTCCTGCTGAGCGTAGATTTACCTCACCAACAATGATGTATCCATAAGGCGGGCGTTTTGTGAGCTAGTAACGGGAACTCTCACTGTGAGGAGAAGCTAGGTTTCTCCAGCACAAACCAGCAATCGGCTCAATTCCTCGTCTTTATAAGAAACCCGGAAGTGTGGTGATGGCTGCTGAGCATGTGATTGGTTGATTGCACTCCTGCTCAGCGTTTTCTATTGTTTTGTTTTATAGGGCCCCTGTGGTTTCTGTCCACCATTTTATTTCTGGTCTCTCACAGCTTTAAGAGATAAAGAGCAAAGCTGCACCAGGTGACATGTGCAAGGTCGTAGAGCTCCTTTTAATGATTGTATACTCTAAAGAAAAAAAGAAGAAAAAAAAAAGATTAGAAAATGTAGAAAGAAAAAAAAAATAAACCTCAGGTAGTTCTCAGTAGCCCTGCCCTGCAGGTGTCTCATTGAAACGTGTCCCGTAGTGATGTAGTGTCTCTTTTCCCTGTTATGACCTCTCAGTAATAGACTGATTCTTTTGTGTGCCCATTTACATATTATAAAACTAATTATTTCTAAATCTGAAACAATAAGGCTTTCGATTAGTTTACCCTGAATAATCTGTTATGAGTTTTTTTTTTGTTTTTTTGCCAATTCTTGTTTTACAAAAAAAGTACAAATACTTCTCACCACTTGATTCTCGTTTGCCCTTTTAGAATGTATTTTGTGAAGAAAGGGGTTGAATGGGATCATGCTGATGCCCACTCGCTACAATCAGCCGCTGGTTACATTACAAGACACGGCGGACCATAGAAAATGCTAAATTTTAATCCCAACATTTGGTGCAAAATGTTCCACAGCAGCAATACCTAAAGTATTAGGTGGAATCATGTGGGTGTGGTGGAACGCGCAGCACCGAGATCATTTGTAAATCAGTTTAAACACTAGCTCTCCACCAGGTGGGAGGTGTTTGGCCCTGAGGGCAGAACTGCCTGGTCCAAACGCGTTGTGTTCCTCCTGTTCTCCCAGCAGCTGGCTGTGTGTGGAGTGGGTATTGTGTTTGTGCGCTGCATCAGTGTTGTCTGAGCAGGAAATCCACTGAATGTATCCTCCTAACAGTCCAAGAGGCAGGGCGAGCCAGTGTGGCCGGCTGAGTTTAGATGGGTTCTGCTGGCGCTTCCTCAGCAGTGCCGCTGTGTGCATGTGTGTTTATCATTCAAACCTTCTCTGTGCCTACCAGCACAACTTCCCTCCCTCTTAACACACACTCACACATCGTGCTGAGGTAAAGTGCAGATGTCAGCTCTAGAAGTCTAAATAATGCAAAGGAGACTATAATATATTGGCCACCTGCTGCTCTCTCTGTACTCTGTGGACTTTAAACATTTCTTATGCAGTTCTATGTTTGCTTCTTTTCTTTTTTTGTTTACACTTAAATAAAATTGTATTTCTTTGACTTCAAATCTCTGCCTCATTCTTTGCTCCTAATATTAGAATCAATATTGTCGTTACTAAGTGGAGCTATTGTGTGTTTGCTCTCTCTCCCATTTGTGAGTATACAGTATTCACAAATGCCAGAAGATCTTGTCTTTTAACTTTGTTGTTACATCTGTATTTATTCCACAACTTCTTCACACTAACAAGTATAATGACCACTACTATTACCGCTATATTATTATTTCAGCTTTGTTAGCACTGCTAATGTGCTTACATTGTGGTTTAAATAATACAGTTAATGATGACCGAAGTCTGTTGAGTATAGCTTCGGTTTATGGTCCGGTGGTCGTGCATGCTGACTCACGTACCACTTTGAATAAAAGAGAGCTATTGTTAATGCTATTAGCTACACCTGGTTATCTCCCAACTACAACATGTCAAAATTCATACTGTGGAAAGGCTCTGTATTTGTAATAATAATCTAACATTCAGGATACAGCAGATTCTGCCTTGTCTGCTATCTCAGTTTTCTAATTTACGACCTGTCCCGGAAAACTTCAACCTCAACACCTCCAATAGGTTTATGTACTGTATGCATTTAGTTTAGTAAGTGGTTAGCATTAGTGTTGTGTTAAAGTTACGGAAATATCTTGGCGTGTATTTAGTCTATATCTGGCTATATTCACATTGAGGATACACACATACACACACAAATGTACAGAAAGCAATGATTTCTTAGAACATCTACATTAAAATTGCGGTAACACTTTATATTAATGGTACACACACTTAAAAGTGCTGGGTTATTTTACTAAACCAACTGCTGGGTTAAAGCTGTTGGGTCAAAGGTTGGGTAGTTTGGGTTATAAATCGTGACCCAGCACATTGGGTTGACATGCCCCGCGAAAAATAAGGCTCAACATTCTTTGCGGTCAGCCATTCCTATAGTAGTTCCTGAATAGTCACACAAATACACAAGTGTTGGAATCATGATGAACGTAACAGCATTAATTAACTAAGCCCCTCAAATAAAGTGGTGACCTGGTTTGTCTTATGCTAACCATTTAATTCAATTTAAGGTCACCGCTTTATTTGAAGGGCTACAAACATAATGAAGCCATGAAAAAACGATGCTAAGTTATCATGATTTTAAAGGTCACATATTATGCTAAATGCACTTTTTAAATGTGTTCTAACATTTGCATGGGTCCACGGTGTGCCTAGAGACTGCCAAAATATTTATAAAAATAACAATCTCTCCTTTTCTCACTCTCCCCCTTTCTGAAACCCCCACCCCTCCCCCCAATATACTCCAGTCAGAATTCTCCTCGTTTCTGACCTCAAAAACTGGAAAGCCAGAAGCTTCCACTGTGCAGCCCACACCCCTATTTCTTATTGGTCCACGGCCCTGACAGACAGAGGGCGAGGCGTATCTGGCTTCGCTTCCGGACAGGGGGCGGGGGGAGCACTAAGACCATATAATATGGTGTATAATAGAACCGAAAAGTGTAATATGGGAGCTTTAACACTTGGTATTTCACAAAGCGCATGTGTATTGGTGTGACTAGTCACACATGATCATCAGTCATAACTCAAATATCATGATGATGATTTACATACCCCCAGCTGACACGTTTATCTTGTCTCCTAAACAGTTTGGAGACAAGATAAACTTTTGTATACAATTAAACACATTTGGCTTTGCTAGATGGGTGATCGTTTAAAGCTGGGGTATGTGATTTCTGATTGGTCAAAATTAACATGAGCTATACACGTTGACCAATCAGAGCGAGGCTCCGATTCTCTGTTCTTATTGGCTGTTGGGACTGTCCATTCACTTTGGCACGACTTTGTTGTAGAGCGTGTCATTCAGACATAAATGTATGATGACTCATGTAGCTAAAGATAAAGTCAGGATGTTTACACCAAATGTTGTAAGTAAGCCGATATGTTTCATCATCAATGACACAACTCAACAAGAACAGGGAGAGACCATAAAGAATATGGTAACAGTAAAAAATAAGAAATTAAAAAGAAATCCATAAGTAAATGCAGAGATGTAACAATGGCTTCTTTTTTTAATTTTTAATTTATACACAGGTATATCCCATTGAGACCAGAGACTCTTTTGCGAGGGAGAACTGTTCCCATTTACACGTTACCATTCTACACACAAATTCATGAACCAATAGCAGGCTAACTATCGACATTCACATGAGGCAAGGTGGGTGAAGTGAAGTGGATGATGGGTTTGTTTCATTTTTAAGTGCAGCAGTAAACCACGCCAGCAAAACCTTACAGTTTTTCTCTATTGCTTAAACACATTTCACGATACTGCCCTCACTTTTCACAAAACTCTAAACACAAAACACTTTTCTAAAGCTACATACACACAGCCTCACAGTCTCTTTTCAAAACCAACCCATCACACCAAAACAGTTGCTCATATGCTCAAAAGCAAACTCTGACACCACAATACCGCTCAAGGCCTGCAAAAATGGAAACACAATAGAGCATCATCAACAACATTACCAAAAAAAATTAAGACACAATTTTCAGAGTGTGAGACTGTTCTTTTTACATGCCTGGATGCATTTGAGCAACCCTTTATTTATTCTCAAATATGTATTTGGCATTGACTATAGATTTGTGCGTTTCATGGGAACAGTTACATAATGCAGAAAATGCAGTTATATCACAACTCAATGCAAAAATGAGTACTGTAAACTCAATGGAGGATCCATTACACACAATGTAGATACTACAGTACAGTAACAATTGAAAACACAATGTTCAGGGTGTGATTTATCTTATTACAGTATGTTGTACATGTAAATTGACACAGTATGTTGTACAGTATGTTGACACTGAAATCATTGGGCGGCATCACGTCGTCGGGCTGGGTCGGGCCACAGGACCTCATCAACATCACAGGCAATATTGTTCATAGCCAAACAACGTGGGACGAATGACCTGGCATGCCGCACCCAGCCTTGGAACGCCTCCAAAGCCACATCATCACAGGCCAGGTCCATAGCCCTGAGAAGGTTCTCTCTGGTGTAAGGTTGGCGCTCATAAACCTTCCACCGCCATGATGAGAAGAACTCTTCTATTGGGTTTAGGAATGGAGAGTAGAGTGGCACACATTAATAAATTGCTGGTTGATGTTAAACCACTCTCTGACCTGGATGCTGCGATGGAAACTAACATTGTCCCAGAGGATGACATATATGGGAAGATCAGCTGGCCCAGGATTCTGCTGGTCGTGGTGATCAGCTGGCCCAGCATTCAGGTGGTCATGGTCATGCAAAACACCTCTGAGCTCTCCTAGGAAGGTGAGGAGACGCTCAGTGTTGTAGGCACCGAGTTCAGCATGCCGGTGGAGAAGCCCTCTAGAATTCATGGCAGTGCAGAGAGTGTTGTTTCCTCCACGTTGGCCGGGCACATCAACCATAGCTCTCCGTCCTATGATGTTACGGCCTCTCCTCCTCCTTCTTGTGAGGTCGAAGCCAGCCTCATCCACAAGGTCAGAAATGGTCCTTGCAGTACACACTTTTACTGTAACCATGATTGCACTTGTCTGTCTGTAGGTGCACTCCACTATACTACTGTATACTGTAAACATCTAGTGTAGTGACTAATGCATCTTTAGCTGCTGTGACATATCAAAACACCAGCCAGTTGGATTAGTTTTGACAAGTAACTCAAGACAAGTTCCCCCAGAGGAGGGAACAATGAAGTGCATCAGAGTCCCACTCAGTTGTAGTTCACTGCCTCCACAACTTGATGTCAGCAGTGCTACATTTCACATTCAACCCGAGAGCAACACCATGGGCTTAGTATGTATGGAAGTATTTAATGGACATTAATAGTTGTATTGAAACAGCAGATTGTTTGTTAGGTGTATTATTGAATGATCTTAAGCAGATAAGGAGGGGGACTGGCCCTGCGTTCCAAATCGCACACTCTTCTTTTTTTCTTTTCTACATACTACATCCAATGATAAAAATAATCTAGTTAGGATGCAGTAGGCATACTATTGGGACATACTTTTACTCATTTATTTCATCATAACATTGCGCCTTGATCTTGCCTCTTGCTTTTATATCCGTCGCATCCCGCTTTGTTTTCATACGGAGGCTCCATCGATGTGACGTCACTTGAGGTGCGCACTGGATTGTGGGTTAGAATTGCCCAAATAGGATGCTGTTTTCAACACTAAAAATCTCGGCCAGATGTAGTAGACATCCGGGTACTTCTAACCATCCTAAATCTGGCCACAAGAATTGGGACATCCTTAATCTTTGTTCTACCATACTAAATAGTATATAGTATGAATATTGGAACGCAGGGCACGTTAAGAACCTAGATGTGTGAAATGGAGCGGGGAACATCTGTGTGGTTGAGATCTCTTGTTTTAAAGTGTATCACAGACATGCCTTGGGTAGAGAGCTGTAGATGTGACAGAGTGGTTTGGAGGCAATGAAGGCAGTGGCATTTTGGACAGAGATGAGTCGTGGACTGCAGCTTTGCAAAATGATCGATTGAGCAATGATGAGACACAACAAGGTGTCCCTGATCAAACACAACAGCAGGCTGCTGGGACCTCAAGCATCCCCTGAGCACTGACTTGTAAGGAGAATCAGAGGAGCACCTGTGTGTGTGTGTGTGTGTGTGTGTGTGTGTGTGTGTGTGTGTGTGTGTGTGTGTGTGTGTGTGGCCCGAACAGATGGCTATTTGGTACACGGTGGTGGTGTTTTTTTTTGCGTGGACGTCTGTATCTGCCGTGTGTGTGTGTGTGTGTGTGTGTGTGTGTGTGTGTGTTTGTGGCTGTGTGTGTTGGTTCTCGGAGAAGCCAATTAGCTGCGGCAGACTGGAAAGGTGCCGCAGTGCCCAGATTGTTTCACGTTGGTGGCTGCACAACCTCGACCTGCTCTACCAGAAACATATGTCACCTTGAGTCACTACAGATCAAGATTGCATGTTCATAGTTTTACCCAATCTGTTTGCACTGCGCCTTGACAAGAGGCTTAAAAGACCCATAATCTGTGGCGTCCCAATGGGTTCACTATGAGACATATGCTAAAATAACATGTCAAAAATTCAAGGAATCACAATAAATTATTCAATAAACGATATAATTTCATCATTCCTTTTCAAGTCGTAACTTTTCTATTAAATTATGTTTTTTTAATGTATTTCAAATGCCCCTTCAGTTTTCATTTTCATTTGATTACTCGACTTTAGGCTACTTGACCTGCCAGATGTCTAGCTCTTGTTTGCTAAAGCGAACAAAAATACCCCTTTTCCGCAGAGGCAGTTTGGGGGTCGGTCCAGGGCCGGTGCCCATTCGAGAACCAGTTCTTTGCTTTCCCACAAGGAAAGAACCAGAGTCCAGTACTGGTTGAGCCGGTCACGACGTAAGACAGAGAGGACCTTACTGATTGTCTTGATGTGAACCTGAGATAGTGAGGTGTGGGTGTATTTGTCCGATCCCAGACATGTTGCGGTGACGGAGGCTGTGACGTGGTCCAGACTCCAGAAGAAGGTGATACCCCCTGAGGCTGAATTGCCTTCATATATCCACTTCCCCCCTTATAACCAGAGGAGTCCTTCCTCCGAATAGGAAGGAAGTGTGGCAGCCGCAGAGGCAGGGAAACAGAGAGAGAAACCGACATTGATTTTGTCTTGTATTTCACACTCTTCAAAGACTTTCTTAAGTGGATTGACTCCAACTCACAGCCAAGGGAGGTTTGTGCATGGAAATGCCCGGAAAACAACTCTGCACATGAGATAATGAGGCTTTTCATCCACATAGATACACAAAGTGAAAAGATGGAAAAACAGTACATGCAGTATTTCTCAATTTCACCTGACATATCAAACTGCCTCTCTTCTAACATAGCCTAACAGCTGTGGCCCTCTGTCGTTGTTGTTGAGTTCTTTAGCGTGTGCAGTGTCGGCTTTACTGTGGCCTCCTTCATGCCTGTTGTCACACCATTAACAGAGCCGTGGACAGACACGTACAGACAAATTCACAGATTCGACTCTGCTGAAGATAAGGTGTTAAACTCATCCTTATGTCTTGTGGCGCCTGTTGTTTAGTCATTGTTGGTGCTGCTGGGCTGATATGCCAAGAAATGACCTCATCTGACTACACTTTACATTTACCACACTATCCACTTTGTCTTACTCAAGTAGGTTGCTTCTATCTTATCATGATGAGGTCTTCATCTTCAGTTTTATGTCTTTTTTGTATCACAATGGTAAAAATAAGTCTTTGCGGATGGATGTATGTGATTGAACGCCTCTTCTCTCATAATGCCAAACAAACCAACAAAAAAATGGCTAATTAGCAATAGCTGACTAACGTTTATTTCCGTTACCTTGTCGCTAATATGCTTTAGTGACTGTTACAAGAGCGTCAAGCAGTTATCATGCACTGGCTGTTGTAGTTTTATGAAGATAGACAAATGATTAACATTTTGTCCCATTCGGAGCTCCGTACATTTGAAGTGGCAGCGAGATAAGAGAAAAAAGTGTAAAAAAAACACTACAAAAACACACTTTGTCCAAATGAAAACCTCCAGCATCTTGTTTTTTCCCTTTAAATAATTGTTCTTTTATCAGTGTAACAGTGTAAACAATAACTTGGTTTTAATGTTAAATTCCTATCAAACTTGGGACTGCAACAAAAGGTTTTTTGTGTATTTTATTTTGAAAGTCCACAGCGGAAGTTGGTTTCACACTTAATGCTGGGCACTTTGTTTTGCGCTCAGAAGTAAAATGTTGTTACGCTGTGAGTAAGTTGCTGTTCTGTTCGCTCGGACATAAAGTCAGTAATGAATGAAAACTACGGTTCATATGATGTGTAAACTATCAGCATTTGTTGTATAACATGCTTGACTAATGAGTCATCTGTAAAACCAGTAGTTTCGTTGTTTTGTGACGAATTGTTGCCGTAGTGTTTGAAGAGTCTTTGGGCTAGCAGCCAACATGTGAGGAATGTTTTAGCTAGTTACTTTCAGCACGAAGTGTACGTGACCTTTATATGCTAATGCCAAGCTCCTCTTTCGTAGTGCGAGAGAGAACAGACTGCAAGGCTTTTCCATTAATTGCACACTGGTTGTGTTTACTGTCCCATGTTGCAGGTATGTTTATTTGTACTGTTTTATATGCAATGTTGTTATGTGTAATTAATATGTGAGTGCTCTTTTAAACCGGATTTTTCAATATGTTTTAATGCAACAAGATAGCAGTATAGGCTTTATTTTGGACTTGTGATTGCAAAACTGAGTGATGCTCATAAATGTGAATGCTCTGTTTTGATGTTAAACTAATGTTATGAAAGTTGAGCTAATTCTGAATGCTGTCAATACAAATAATAGCATTTATTTATTGACTGTTACTCACTATTACAGATCATTAGGATATTTTATGTTTTTAAATTTTATTTACAAGTATGTTTTTCAAACCAAATGTTACCACTATACGATCACTGTTAGAAGTAAACTGCTCTTACGCTGTGGTGCGAGCGAGAGCAGACTGCAAAGCTTTTCCATTAATTGCACACTGGTTGTGTTTACTGTCCCATGTTGCAGATATAAGAAATAAAACAAGTCCAGTGCTCCATCCAACCTGTCCTCCTGAGGTTGATTCAAATAGCAGCAGAAGCAGTATTACAAAGGACACATCAGCATTCAAACGCATCAAAGACACCAAAATTTATAATGCAACCTCTTTTGTATTTGGTAGAAAAGTGCACCCACTTTAAGGTCACTCCATTAGTATCAACCTAATGCAGAGACATTCACACGCTCTTACACACACCCACTTCAACAGGCGTCCAGATGCACCTATACATATGCATGAACATCATCTTCCACACCAGCTGCAATTACGTTCAATGAAGGAAATTGCTTAAGTTCAAAAAGATGATGGCCACTTTAGTGCAGAGGAAGATCGAGGTGACATCTGAGTCATGCTTTGGCGTTGTTTTCCCCCTAGAGACAGGTGCTCTGCAAGATATATTTTTGGGGAGAACCCCTTTAAAGAAGATGAGGCAGATGGCTGTACAACACCGCGTTGACGTAGCAACCGTGGAACATGTGGTTTCGTCAAGTCCCCTGATTAATGTCTTCCACGGCCAAATTGGATCTTGACATCTTTCTTTTCCTCCTTAACCTGTCAGTGAGTCATGGCAACCCCATTATAGCAGGGTCGTCAGCTAGAGTGTGATAGAATTGTGTGTATGTGTGTGTGTTGTGGGGGGGTTGGAGGGGGGGCGTAAACCAATAATAGAATTAAAGACTCAATTTGGCCTTGTAAACTCGCTCTCCCTAGTCATCATGCATCAGATACGTTTATTGGACACACACACACACACACACACACACACACACACACACACACACACACACTCACACACACACACACACACACACACACACACACACACACACACACACACACCTGGCCAATCCATTACAGCAGGCAGTGGACTGATAACCACACAAAGCGACAGATGCAAGATGGAGCCATGTAGGAGCTCATCGACCTTTGCTCCGTTCTGGGCACTGTGTTCGCCGGCGCAAATTACCCGTCCATCCATCCCATGCCCGTGAAAATGAGACCGTCTGTGAATCACCGCATCTCCTGCAACAGCTATAGCCCGCTCATGTCCACAGATAGGAGCCCTTTCATGCATGCATAGGCCTGACAAAGAGAGACGACCTCCACAGAGGAAGTGTATGAAGTTCAACAGTGAATTCTAAAAAAACACACACACACAAAAAGCTAGAAAATATTCTCAGTTTGTGTGCTTGTTGAGCAATTTTTATTCAAGCGACTTGAATTAAAAGGACTCAAGCACCCTCTCTGCAGCCTGGAATTCTTGCCATGCATTTGTATCTTCACAACATTAGGTCTTCATATCTTCACTTCCAAAATGGTAATAATTCTTGGATTCTGTGGATGTGTGTGATTTAATGCCTCTTCTCTCATAATGCCAAATAAAAAAGGGTGGTAACACTTTAGTTTGATAGTCCACTGTTGACACTCAACAAGCTATCAGTAGATATGCAGTTGCATGCAACAGTGAATGAGTTGATGTTCAACAGAACTATCTCAACAGATAAGTAACATGTATTCATCTAACTGTAAGTTAACTATAAGTTACACTATTAGTAGATGGTTAGTTGATATTCAACAGAGCTTGTTCAACAAATAAGAAACATGCATTCAACTAACTGTAAGTTAACTATAAGTTGCACAATTAGTAGATGTTTAGTTGATATTCAACAGTAGGTTAGTTGATATATACTGTACAGTGTTTCCCCTACCATACACAGCAAGTACCATCAATACCTAAAAAAAACAATACAACTAATACATTTATTTATTTAGGTGTCATTTTGTCAATTTCTTAACCACATATCGTCCAAAAATGTACATTCAAAAAGCTCAGTAAAGTTTACCATAACACCCAGTACCACTAGTTATGATACTGAGCAAACATATGTATAACATCAGTTCTCATAAAACGCTATATGGTAAGAAAAAAATATATAATTTTGTTGTGGACCAGAATATCAGAAGCTCCAGGTCGCTTGGGAGAAAATGGATTACTGAAATGGTGAAACAAGACACACTGATTCAGCAGTTAGGTTGGACAAGTAAATGTAAAATATATATGTTCTACAAGCGAGATAATGCAGACACACTGCCGGTAGAAGTTAAGGGTGTTAACCCCCGAAATAACATCCTTGGAGGGACAGTATAACAGTAGTAGCTCATGGACCAGCCATGGACCTGTAAAGAGCGTGACCGGCTTTTCGGCGACGTGATGACGTATTTTCAAATCTTAGTAAAGTTCTAAAATAATTTAAAATACAAAAAATGTCTTAAATTGCCGATATTTAACATATTACAATTTTTTTCAATATTAACACCAGCATATATGTGTTCCTTCACAACAGAGTCATTTAATTCAGCTTCTATCTCAAAAAACAAGTAAAAGGGTTCAGTTACACTTTAAATCCGGTTCTTGGGTTTGCTGGTAATTTTGTGGTAATTCTCAGGTCATTTCTTTCTATAATGATCAACTGGGTGATAGGACAAGATTCCTGGATTCTTCAGCCTAACTGCTTCGATTGGAGAGGAGTACAGCAGGCCTGGAGTGGCTAGCAAACCCAATGTGCTCATTCAAATAACAGTGGCAGGACCAGGTTAAACTAGTTTTTAGTCACAAGAGAGTGATAGTTATGTTGTTTTATCTTCAGTCCATAATTAAAAATGGCACTGTTGTGTGGCACTATTTTCTCTGTTTTGCTCTGTTAATAGTTTGCAGACACTAAACTGTTTTCACTTTAATTTGACAGTCCTAAGACCTGTCTACTAATGCTTAGTTGAACATCGACTGATAGTTTGTTGAGAATCAACTGATAGTCAACAATTTCCTCTGTTTTGCTCTGTTAATAGTTTGTAGACACTAAACTGTTTTCACTTTAATTTGACAATCCTAAGACCTGTCTACTTATGCTTAGTTGAATATTGACTGATAGTTTGTCGACAGTCATATGACAATCAACAGATAGTCACCTACACAGGGTGCCATTGATTGATAAAATATTCTCATCTTTATTTTACAATGAACATATATGTTCATTCATTAGATGTGTTCCTTGTGAGTGGGAGGAAAGTTGATCCATACGAAACGTAAGTTGAGTATTGGTTAATAACAGCAGTTGATAGTCAACTTACTAGAAGTTGACACTCAACTGATAGTTGAATATTTGTAAAGAACATGCAGTAAAAATTATAAAGTATGTTGCAGACTGTTTTTGTAAAAAGAAATTAACAAAATAAAATGATCCTATAGTTAACTAACACTTAGTTGAATGCATGTTACATGTTTGATGACAGTTCTGTTGAGTATCAACTAACTCATTGTTGAATATCAACTAAACTTCTACTAATAGTGCAACTTGTAGTTAACTTACAGTTAGTTGAATGCTTGTTTCTTATCTGTTGAAAGAGCTCTGTTGAATATCAACTAACCATATACTAATAATGCAACTAATAGTTAACCGAAAGTTAGTTGAATGCATGCTATGTGTACAAAACAACATCTACTAATAATGCAACTTATAGTTAACTGACAGTTGAATGCATGCTACATACATATCAATCAATCAATCAATCAAACTTTATTTATATAGCACTTTTCATACAATCAAATGTAACACAGAGTGCTTAATACAACCCCCTCCCCACCCCCCACCCAGAGATATGCATACATGCAAAAACATCCCCCCTCCCACGCATCCATACCCCAAAATAAGAAATTCATTCAAAACAGGAAGGAAACTGCGATGACTCAACTACTAACTCACTGTTGAATATCAACTAAACATCTACTGATAGTGCAACTTATAGTTAACAGACAGTTAGTTGAATCCTTGTTTCTTATCTGTTGAACAAGCTCTGTCAAATATCAACTAACCATCTACTAATAGTGTAACTTATAGTTAACTTACAGTTAGTTGAATACATGTTACTTATCTGTTGAGATAGTTCTGTTGAATGTCAACTCATTCACTGTTGACATGCAACTGCGTATCTACTGATGGCTTGTTGAGTGTCAACAGTGGACTATCAAACTAAAGTGTTACCAAAAGGGCTAATTAGCATTAGACACCTAATGTTTATTTGCGTAAGCTTGCCTGTTAATAAGATTGGTAACACTTTGCAATAACACAAAATGGGGAACGAATGGTTAGTAAATGAGTAGGTACTGAGAGGATGTTATTCAAAATTCATTGATGAGTTACTGCAAATAGACTGGGAGATACTGTATTAATGAAGCATTAAGTAATAGTAAGTAAATGAGTAGGTACTGATTCACTAACGGTACATTATTGGTCAAGTAATAATTTGTTAATGATTATGATGCATTACTTTACTTGAAGGTACAGAAACTGCTTCAGTAATGGTATATTAATGGTCGAGTAATCATTCGTTAATGAGCATGATGCATTACTTTATTTGAAGATACACAAACTGCTTGCCTAACGGTAAGTAATGGTTTAGTAATCGTTAGTCAATGAGTGACATCTCATTAACGATCCATCCAGCATGGGACCTTAGCCATCTTTAAACAGCGACTTAAACAAAGGATGGCAAATTTAAGGTGTAGCCTGCAGCAGCTGATAAACCTTCAGCATTACTAGTGCTACATAATATACCTTGGATGGTAATGTTTATGTTGTGAATGTCATTAAAAAATTAAGATGTTCATCCCGTGTCTAGACTGACATTTTATTAACTAGCCTAATTGTGAAATCTAAGGGGAAAAAACTACCTTATTGACTCATAATTACCTAACAATTACCTAATGCTTCATTAATACAGTATTTCCCAGTCTGTTTACCAGTAACTACTCACGAGTGCTTGAATCACAGTCTCTCAGTACCTACTCATTAACTAACCATTTGTTCCTCATTCCTTCCTCAGTAACTACCCACTTTTTTGTACCTTATTGTAAAGTGTTACCAAAGGATTTAGTGACTGTTACAAGAGCTATACAGTTTTCTTCCATTGGCTGTTGTAGTTTTATGTAAATAGACAATTGATCAGCTTGTTGTCAGCTGTGCAACTCCATACATTTAAAATGGCAGCAAGATAATCAAAAAATAAATAGATAGATAGAATAACACAGTTTGCCCAATTTAGTAACTCTAGCAGCTTGTTAGCTTGAGAAATACATGTCTTCCATTTTAAGTTGGCCTAAATACTGAATATATTTACCAAGTGATAAATTGATTGTTTTTTGGTATTTGTCTTGCCTGAAGAAACATCCTAGGTCTCCCTAGAGTGCTTTCATTTCAACTTGTGTTTATTTTTATTTTTATATTAGAACAAGCCAATTTGTCATTCCCTAACTCCTCTTGTTTGTTACAGCAACCTCCTACAAGTCAGTCAGGCATGAATAGATGTCAATGCTGCTGTCAATGTGATACTCCTATTATTTATTCATTCAGAATCTCTGCTTGACTCTCGTGCTGTTGTTGCTCTCAAATGGAGAAAGTGTGAAAAGGTCAGCACACACACACACACACACACACACACACACACACACACACACACACACACACACACACACACACACACACACACACACACACACACACACATGGGTCATGACTCATTACATGACAGGGATCAAACGCTTGCAACATATTGTACATCACCAACCATCTTCTCTTCCAACACCACCCCCTTTCTTTGCGTCCCACTCCTCCTTTTATTCTTGTGCTTTATCTCCCACTCATTCATGTAGTCTTCTGTTTGAACACAAGCATTTCTTTCCATCCGAAGAGACAAGAAGACCCAGGGGTGAAGGGCCTCAAAGATGGTTTCATGTTGGCCCTGCAAACGCTGTCTCTTTATTCTCAAGCTGTGTTTGATTTAAGAGCAATACCGGTATTTGGAGGACTGTCCCATTTTAGTAGACTTAGGGTATTTGTCCCTCGGGGACAAATAAAGTTGAAGTTGTTCCAATTGATGGTCATAAAGCACTCATAAACTACTTATTATCTATTAAAAAAGCCATTAGTAAGTACTTATTAATATATTAAGGCTTAAGTACTGGTATCTGTTTAGAATTAGAAAGTGCTCCCTTTAAAAGCTGCTTTAATTTTTTTTTTTTTTTGCAAAAATGTATCTACCATTGCTTCCACAAGTGTGGGCACGGAGCAGCAGTGTTAATCATCTCCAGGGGAACACAAGGGTAAGTTTTGAAGTCTCATTCGAAGTGCACGCAAACGGCACATTGAGCAGAACCATGTGTGCATAACATTTAAAAGTCATCTGACAGCCAGATAAGAGGCTGGGACGGAGTCGTTGCTGTTGCTGAGATAATGATTTAGTCAATATCAATTGAGTACAGCAAACACAGTGCTATTGGCATAACAGATCACCGATCGACTGAAGTGGCACATCACCAGTTAGTTATTCACAATCAAATGGATTTTTGGTGTTAGCTGCTTCTTAGTCTTTTAGAGATGCATTTCTTTGTTATTTTTTTAATTGGATAAAGTAAAAATCATTTAAATTTGCTGCAATTTCAGCAGCTTTAAAGCGCTTCAATGATATTACTTTTACAATGAAATAAATGCTTTGTGTAATTTGTTGCTCATGCTGATGAAACCAGAAGAAAACATAAAACGTTGCCGTTCTAAACACCTACAGCAGTCTAGGATAGTAAACAAAGAGGGACATTTACCTGCTTAAGGACAGGTACTGTAAAAAGATTTGTTAAATGGACAAAGACATCAAATACATGCTGCTAATGTTGCTTAGAGTCTGCTCAATGTGTAAATAAGCTCTAAGGTGATTAAATGTCAGTGTTTACAGTTTGATGACCCCCAGGTGTCCAAAAAAGTTCAATCATTCAAGATTTAAAGAGACACAGTTCTGACAGCATGAGAAGAAAAGTGGAACATACTGAGAAAAACAACACCCAGATTCATCATTTCCTTTTAACATTCTCTCCGTTTCTAGACTCTCCGCTTGTAGAGAGAATTAAACCAGCACAGCACACAGCACACACTTTATGCACAGACACTTGAGGCATAAAAGTAAAAGCTGCGAGACTTGCATAGCCAACATTTGTCAGCTGACACCACACTATATGTGAAGCCTCTCCTAGCCCATCAAATATTGAAGCCGTAGCGCATAAAAAATGCACGAGGTTAACAATATTGTGTTGTTTCTCTGATCCTTTCCCTAATGATCATCTCTAAAAGGACCCAAGGAGCCCCCTCGCCCCAAACCAGGCCTTTCACAAGCGGACATCCATCAACATTCAAATGGGTTTCAATGCAGTGACGCTTATTCTGTGACTTTCTATGTCTTCAGGAAACAGGGGAAAAGGCAGCATGGAGTCACATTTCTATACAGTTCCTTATGTGTTTGAAGCTTATTTTAATTTTTTCTCCACATCTTTGAAACAGTTGACAGCGTGAGCATTTCTCTGTGATTATCGGCTCAAGCTGCGGCTCTATAATTGCACACCCCTGCTTTATTCATGTTCGGTCATCATCACACTTCATTACACGTACCCATTAGTAAGCTCCGGTTCCTCTGTGTTACCTGTATATATATCGTGCCCCATACTTTGACATAGTTAAACACTATCAGTTCTCTCTACCTTTTACTCTCATACTGTATGAAAAAGTAAAGGGGATCGACAGATTCACATTTGAAGTGGAAAAACCCACTCTCACTGTCTACTGTCTCTCTCATCTCAACCATCTTCCCCAGTCCCCACCTATACCTTTTTTCTCTACCCATTCCGTTTCCCTTTTCTCTTTATTCCCATTTCCCCTTTTCTCGCTCCCTCTCTAACAAAGGTTGTGTGAATAACATTTTAATGAACACCAGAGAGACTTCGTAATGGCACGTCACCAGAAAAGGTCCGTAAGGCATACATGAATCAAGACACATGATGATGGGGCAAACCCTTCGTTACCGCAATGATTTTTCTTGACGTAAGAACAAGAAACTTCTTCAGAGCTGGAGATACCTTTGATGTTGGAAGATATAAATGGGGAGAAAGGGAGCCATATTTCAACAGTTAGTTCAGCTGTAGCAAAGCGCTAACTTTTTCCACTATATGAGGAGCCCTCCATCATAAAAAGGTCCCTGTGTGCTCTTCATATCTGCTGTGGTGATCCTTCTCAAGGCTGCTGTGTTTTGACGTGTGCGGTGATGGTGGCTGCATCCATCAAGATGAACAGGCCAGGCATAGAGAGATGAGAGGGTGTTATACTGCCTTCCTCCTCGCTGTCAGCAAACAAGATGAGCCATGTGACACTGCCAGAGGAACTGTGGTGCATTTTATCGCAGATCCTGTCATAGACTTGTGTTTAAATTTAAAATATTGACGTTATTTTCAAAGGAAAGCAAAGATCAGGCCTGTGTTTACCCATGGCTAAAAGATGATGCATCTCTCTGTTGCCTAAGTGTCTCTGAATCATTCCGGATCTGTAAAGGTCTATAACAACTTTTCAGATATAGTGTCTAATTGTGGGCTTTCAATCATCACATAAAGATTGGTGTGGATTTTACTGTACCATCTTTAGAGTATTAAAGGTTACATATTTTGCTCATTTACAGGTTCAAAATTGTCAAGTGAGTTTCTGCTAGAAACGGTTTGTATGGTGTTGTGTCCCAAAAAAAACTCTATATTTCTCACAGTGCCATTGTGGAATCTCATCTTTTTAGCCTCTGTCTCAAACGGTCCGTTTTAGAGCCTGTCACTTTAAGCCCCGCCTTCCAAAAAGCCAGGTCAGTTCTGATTGGCCCGGAATCTAACTGAATGTTTTGCTAGATATAGGCAAAGGATTAACGAGTACTTGGGTTCCAACAGGACAAGAAGTGAAGTGACACATATGTATATATTAAATCCAAATCATAGTTTAGATCTTCTTCCTCAACTCTTCCATCATAGGCTGCTATGATAGAAGAAAGCTACCTTTAATTGGCGCATTGCTGCTGCCAACTGTTGCTATGCGTCACCAGCAACACTGTGCCATTGGCTTATCGGTGTATCATATCGACTCCATGTGTTCGAGCCGCCAGAACAGTAGATACAAACACTCATCAACAACACTTTCGAGACTTTGAGATTTTAACTCCTTTTTTATAGCTGACAGAAACATTACTACCAGACACACAAATATGGTTACTGTCTCATAGCAGGAGTTCCCTCTGACAGACAGTGGAGGTGAAGGAACAGAACATTGGGGTGGGATGGAGGTACGCCAGACAGAGAGATGTTATCAGCCCCTCTTTCTAATTAACAGTCTCTCATGCAGATGTCAGTGCAGATTGAGTTTAGTCTTAAGTGTCAAAGTCCTCAACCTTTTCCTACCTGGACCGATAATCAGTACTGTTGAACGTCACAGTACACGGTCCACTCAAATGACAAGTTATCTGTCTAGAGTAGTGTTGTTTTTGTCAACAAAATGTATGACTAAATATCGTCGTCAACTAACCTTTTTCACGTGACAGTGACGAGACTAGACGAAAATAGTCACAGATAATATTGACTCAGACCCTGTTTCCACCTGGCATTAATATGTGGTTCTGAGGAATCCGATCGTTATATGTAAATGTGATATGCTTGTTCACACCTGGCCTTAACAATGCGTCTTCTATGCGCGTTTGCGATCCGGATTCGAATTCCCCGCGCTGTATGGAAATCAGCTCGTACATCATTTCCGCTTATACACTCCATTTTCAATGTTTTCTGTTTTCTGTTTACCTGCAACGGTGCGCTTTTATGACGTGAATTGTCGCGTGAATGAGTACGCGTTTCCGCCCAGTCACTCGCCGCAGTTGAGTGGGCGGGGCCTAATGTGTATGAGATGCGCATACGCGTTTCCACTGTTAATGGGTATGTGGATAAGTGGTCTCAAACCACCTCCGAATGTGGATAATTTCAATGCGCATTCAATGCGCATTGAGCGTGTTTCCACCTGTAGTTAGCGCGATCGGATCCTAAAAACCACATATTAATGCCAGGTGGAAACAGGGTCTAAGAGAAGACAAAAATGCTCAAGACATTTAGTCGACAGAAACTTGACTAGACTTAAAGAGTTTAAACGTGACTAAGACTAATAAAAACTAAAATTAAAGTTTGACAAAAATACTAGACTAAAACTAAAATTAAAACAGGCCGCCAAAAACAACACTAGTCTTCCGTGTCTGGAATTGCATGTATTCTTGAGTCTATAAGGTAAAAATAATATAATAAGATAAGATAACCTTGTTTGACTTGTGAAATGGGGGACTTAAAGAACATTTTGGTTTTGGCTGTACTATACTAGGTACTTGTACTATATTAACTGGGTTAAATATAATTGCATTACTAAAAAGACTAAAATACAAATGTCATTGACTAAGACTAGACTTAAATGTCATCAGTTTTTGTTGACTAAGGGCCGGTTTCACAGACATGGATTAAGCCTAGTTCTGGACTAAATTGTACTTTCAATGGACAATCTCCATTCAAAATTCCATTTAGTCCAGGACTAGGCTTAATCCATGTCTGTGAAACCGGCCCATTGTCAACTGAAACTTGACTAGACTAAAAAGAGTTTAAACGTGACTAAGACTAATAAAAACTAAAATGACAGTTTGACACAAAGACTGGACTAAAACTAAACTTAAAACAGGCCGCCAAAAACAACACTAGTCTAGAGTGGCCTTTTTACACCCTAACATCACAAATCATTCAAGATGTTTACTCATTGATGAAGGTATTTAAGAAGTCCGTGAATGAATGGTCCAGTTTACAATGCCAAAAGCCGCTGGAAATCCAAGCTGAAAGCCTTGGGATCTGTTTAAAATGTTATCGATAAATTATTGAAGCTAAAATCTATTCACTATGTAGTTGGATGTGAGACATTTCACTCCTGCTGTTCCGGGTTAATTACTGCAATATGAGTCAATTCAACAAGTGAACCCTCTGGGTTGCGCACATCATCTCAAACTAGAGATTCTCCTGTTTCCAGGGAATGTTCTTGCGATACTGTCCGTCCCTTACAGGCTTAGAAAACACCACGAGAAGCAAGAACCAGAAGCTCCCAAGCTACCACTTAGCTTGTAAATAGTGCGTATATCCATAGTGTGAAAGTAGTTTATTATTATTGTTTTTATATTTGCTTAATGGTTTGTTTGAAAAAATGTTTGTGATGATTCCTCTTTTATTAGTATGCATCCCATGAATCATTATAGTATGTGGTTCAAAGTCTTCATTCAGTCTAATTTCCTAATGTTTTTTGAAAGTAGAGACAACATTTCTACCAAAAAGCGGTGTGTGCATTTCCCTACTGTGTTTTGGAAAATTTCCACTGCATTTCTAAAGCTAATGCTTAGGAGAAGCAATTTCAAGAGCCAAAACAATTCAACAGGATGACTAAAGGTTCTTCTTTCACACAAATGTCCAGGTTTTTCAAAAATCGCAATTAATTTTTTCAGCATTTAAGCCAAATATTTATATACACAATGGTCTAGGACATAAGTAGACCTCAGAAAACAAAGGGCTAATGTGTTCAGAACATTTCCATATAAAACACTTTGGTATAATTTATCTTCTTGCTCATTTAAAAGAGGTATCTATAGAAGTATGTAAAATCGGAGAAAATACCCCTAGACCAGGGGTTCTCAAACTTTTGATAGCTGAGTGCCAATTTAGGAACCCAACATTGGACCGGGGGCCGCCGAATGGCCAGCGTCTTTGCATTTTTAAAGTTTACATGTATTGGTCTGCATCCAATAATGTGTAATTAACACATTTTAATTAATAAATGAAGGGCTAGGTTTCATTTCAACATTGGGGGGGACACATGAAAAGCGGGGGTCTGGGGGTTGTCCCCCAGAAAGATTTGAGGTTCGAACACTTAATTTTGTGCATTTTGGTTAATTTTTATGCAGTAATTTGTGTCTTCTGTATTTATTTATGGTAGACTAGTTAAGGAAAAGACAACTAACTCCCATTGACACACATCTAATGGAATATAAATCAGTAAGGCACTGAGGCATTCTGTATTGCATTCAAATATTTATTCTACTTTATTGTTCAAAACTTTCTGCACATTGAAAACGTATCACCTTTTGGAGTGTTTTTTTGTAGGACTCACTACCCATGATGCAGCAGCAGTGTTAACTATTATGACACTATACATTAGAAATAAACCGGGTGGGCTATCAGCAGTCAACTAGGCAGATAGTTCCATGGCTATCAGCAGCTAGCTAACGTTAGCTTGTTAGCTAAACTTTAGGCAAAATAGTTAGAAACCAGATAATGTTAGCATCCATCCTTAGACACTTGACCTAATCTAATTCACCTTGAAGGTGAGAGTGCATCGTATTGGGCTTGACAAGCTCACTATCTAACAAGTTACATTGGGACCACTACACTGCCTGCTGCACTGCGGGAGGCTGACCAGCCGTCTGCAACGAGAGGCAGAGGCCAGCCGAACTTCGCAAGTTTAAGATGGTACGGTCCACCGTAGGGGTGTTATTATTAATAATTGGGGAATGAATATAAACAATTAGGAGGGATATTTTAAGTATTTCGACCCCTGTACTTTTTTAAATTTTTAATTTAATTTTAATTTTTATAATTCATAATTCAATGCGGGCCGCCAGATATGTTTTGGGCCGCACTTTGAGAACCACTGCCCTAGACCTCAGAGATAGCATGCTGTGAAAACCTTTTTTATTTTTTTCATCTTGCTGCTCTAGGTTTGCAACATATGAAGAAGTTTCAACGTGCTTGGCTTGGTCTGCAACTTACGAATATTTTCCTTATCAATATTTTCCATATCTGACGAATATTTTAAGCCATGATACCGGCGCGGCTTTACAGATGTTAGCACAGACCGAAATACCTCAACAACAATTGGATGGTTTGACATTAGATTTTGAACAGACATGGTTCCCATTGGATGAATCATAATGACGTTGGTGAACTGCTGACTTTTCATCAAGCAACACTGGACTAATGTCATATTAGCCTCAACTGTACTTTGTCTTTAGTAACCCTTAGACAGTGAGTTAACATGGTGAAACATTATAGGCTACCTGCGAAAAGTCAGCATTTCACTTTCAGATTTAACCAAATGTAACTTTCCTGCACTCTTCAATCACTTCTTTTGAAGAGGTTTTCTCAGGGCGACAGAATCTTTTCTAGTTCTTCAAGGGATTTTGTGGTGTACAGCGCTTTTAACTGTTGTACATGGAGCCATCTGCGAGATGGGCGGCTTGGCTCCTCTGTGATCGTCTGTCAGGCTTTAGCATTTGGCTTCATCTCTGTGGGATTCTCTGGAGATTCAGGTTGCTTTTTCTTTTTCTTCTTTTTGTTGGCATCATGCGGACCACACATGGCTGACTAATGGGATGCCCGTAGAATGGATAATGGTGACTCTGCACAAGTGTATATCTCCATTTACAATCCCTTTGTCAATAGATTTTTTTTTAATAAAAAATACATTTTACAGTCTTGGGATTAAGTCTTAATTTATTTTTGAAGTTGACAGATCACAAAGCTTGGGTTTATAACATAGATAGATAGTATATAAAATGGATGTAGCATCCGGGCTGACCTCAGTTATTCACACGGCATCCATTAATCCTGGTGTATTCGCGTCACCATCTTGTGAGATTTTTACTCCGCCTCATGTCGGGGGGAGGGAGATACGCCCATCTAGCTGACGTATAGCTCCGAGGCAAAGTGAGGGACAACAGGCGGAGAGCTGTCACTCAAGAGATTGCGCCAATACATTTTAACCTCCAAAAGAATAAAAACTAGCCTGCTAGAAAAAAATTCACCCCCCTCAGTGTTGTCATGGAGATATGACCTAAACATACAGACTAGAATGGTTTTGTAGACCCGGCTGTAAATAGGTTTAATAAGACTGTGAAAACGGCCTGTTTAACAAGTGAGTCAAAGAAAAATTGCTCAGTCTTGGTACCACCCCCAGTGGCCACAGGAAGGTACTGCAATGTTTCTCACTTCCTTATTGGATGCTGGTAGAACTCGCTGTGGTTGGGGCTTGGTTTATAACCAGAACAATACAATATATCATAAGGTAAAAATCATCCCTGTCTGGTCAACTTGTCAACGTTGCCACTTTTTGCAAATATTCCAACAAATGTACACAATACAAATACAAAAGGCCTGGTGCACCAAAAGAAAAACAAACATATGGCTTCAGCTGGTAAAGAGCAATTGCTCTGTAATTACCATATTTTTTAGCACAGAGCCAATTTGATATTGACAATAAAGAATAAATGTGGTGGAAATTGGGAAGAAATTGAGCAGCTGATCTCATGTTGTTAAATAAAACTAATCAGCATCGTCCTGATGAGTGAGCAAGTTGAGACTTGTGGAAAAGAGATAGATAAATAGAGAGAGAGAGACAGAGAGAGAGAGAGAAATATAAAGACACAGAAAAGCGAGAGAGGGTCTCGATATTCTCAAAGGCTAACGAACAGGGTCTAGGTGCACAGGAGACGGGCAGAAGAGGTACCATCTGCTTATCCAGACAAGGCATGCAAAATATTAAATATTCATTATGATATGAGTATGATTCATAGAAGCACACAGGCATACCATGCATACTGTATTTCACTTGGGCCTGAAGCTGTGTGCGTCCATATATGCAATAAGCTGGACGCTGGATTTACCTGACAGCGCACGTGCGTGTGTGTGTGTGTGCATGCGAGCATGTGTGTGTGTGTTTGTGAGAGAGACATAGCACGCGGTAGCATGTGTGCCCACATAAATGATTATCTGTATTTCAGCGTGGCTGTTTTCATGGCTGTGTGACTAATTTAGTTTATGTCAGATCTGATTAAGATCGTTTTACTCATCTCTAGTCGTCAGACCTGGGCTACACCATCTCTACAAGCTTGATTTTATGCAAATGTCCCAATCTCTGTCATTGAGTATCAAACAAGTGTTATTAGTAGGGCTGTCAAGCGATTAAAAAAATGAATCTAATTAATTACAGGCTCTGGGATTAATTAATCTAAATTAATCGCATACTTATATGACACTTGGGTAACACTTTACAATAAGGTACACAAAAAAAGAGTAGTTACCCTTTTTAATAGGTAAATGTACCTTTTAAAAAGGGTAACTACTCTTTTTTTGTGTACCTTATTGTAAAGTGTTACCGACACTTGTATGCCTGTTTATAAACAACTGTATAGGATACCGTCCGTTTTTCTCTCTCTCTCTCTCTTTCTCTCTCTCTCTCCGTCTCTCGTAACTTCTGTCTCCTCCCCTCAGTCAGGTTTCTACATGAAATACATTTGGGAACTACTAGCGCCGGAAAAAAAACACAAAAAAACAAGCAGGCTAAATGACGCCTGTCTATCTCCCATAACAGACGGCGCTGCACTGCCACACAAGTGCGCATAGCCTATGCCGACTCATTCAACATCGTCCTACTCATAGCCAAAAATATTGACACACACACACACACACACACACACACACACACACACACACACACACACACACACACAAGGGAGGAAAAAAGACAGGCATATGCTAGGAAGAGTGAGAGGGGGCGGGTGTCCGTTTGCTGGAGACGATCACAGCTAGCAAACAAAATTGAGACACGGAGTAAGATTGAGAGATACTTATTTGAACCTACATTGTTAATTAGGCACCCACTAAATCAATGCACAGACACTGCGGAGAATAACATAAGACGTATCCCTATACCTTCATGCTTATTTGCCCGGAGCAGCCCATAAAACGTCCATAGAGCCCTCTCTATGCTTCTTTCTTTACTCTTTAATCCCGTGCGGGCCGTGTGCGCAAGCTACAGGGGCAGCTCCGCTATCGTCTCACGCCTTTTGCACCGGGTCAAAGGGCACTATAGAAGTGCGATTAATCTGCGTTAATTTTTTTAATCGCATTAATTTTTCTGTGATTAATTAATTGAAATGAATGCGTTAATTTGACAGCCCTAGTTATTAGTTAACCAAACAGAAGATTCAAGGTTGGGTTAGATTGGCGTAACTGTGATCTTGTAATAATTTATCATTTTCCTGTGAGATTTCCTGGTGAGAAAAATGCCATTTGCTGCTTGTTATTACCAACTGTACTGAATAAGATTTTACTAGAAAATGGACTGACCCAGAAAACAAAGGTGCCTCTGCCCACTGTACCAAGCTTGTGATGCAGTCAGTGGTGCTGCTATTGAGGGATATTTTGCACATGGCTCATTGTACACTTGTCATAATAGGCTGGCAAAAATGTAAGAAAAGCCGCGTTTCCACCCAGAACTACGAACCTTTGCAGGAACTATGCGTGTTTTCACTGCAGGAACTAGGGTTTAAACTGAACCTTTCTTACCCCAGAACAAGATCCTGCTCAGGGGGTAGGACTTAGCAAAGATTCAGAAACCTTTGGGGCGGGGCTGCAGTGCTGAATAATTCTGATTGAAAAAGAGACATGTCAACACTCACTTTTTGGCAACATCTTTCGTACTATTTGCTCATTCCAGTAGCCAGTCAAACAGTGGTATCCTTGTATCTCTATTCTGGTCATGCTGTTTCTGTAGGTGGCATTATGTTAAGCCAAAGTGGATATCACACCACTGATCGCGTGCTACCCATTTCTTGTGTTTATTCCCTTCAAAGCAGAAATAAGTGTAACATACTGAACAAGGCTTTGATTCTTAGTTTAAAACCAGTATTGAAGCCATCTTCATTAAAGGGGCGCTCCTCAAATTCTAATAGTAATTATAAAAGTTCCTATAGTCTTAAAAGTGCTCTGAAGAATTTGAACTGAAACAAATTCCTTTCCATAACAACTTGAAAAAAAAACTCTATCTGATGAAGACTATGATATGGAATGACAACCGGAACAGCTTCCTTGATGATGTCACCAGGGTTATCTTGGTCTGTGCTTTAAGAAAGTCGGTGTTTCAACCTGACTGGGACATGGAGTTCCTCATGCAGAAGTTGTGTGGAGCATTACAATTCTCTCCTGATTGAAGTCAAATATGCTAATAGTTGGTTTCCAACCCGTTTGAGTTTCTCAGCTGCACTCATGGGCATCTCAGACACCCGTACTTGACCTCACAAGCGCTCTCTCTCTTTTGTGTTATTGTGTAGGTTTTTTTTCTGATGTGTTGAGGTTTGTTTAAGACCAAGATGGTGGTGTATGTGAGCTGGAGGAGGAAGGTGGAAGACCATTTAAATATTGACATTATCCTTTTGTGTCCAAACATGATCAAATCCAGACTGCTGGTGGATCTGAGTTTTTACAAAGCTGCAGGAGACCTGGATTGGTTCCAGCAGGTCTGCGGTTTCAAACAGGTTCTCAGTTCTGTGACAGAAGGAAAACTCAACTTTATTTTTTTAAATGATTATTAACCAATATGTGTTTTTTTTTAATGTATTGTTTTTTTCTGTCTCTCCGCTGTCTTTTAAAAGCGTGAAAAATTGCAAAAAATACTCTCTCTCTCTCTCTCTCTGGCTAGTGCAAGTCTTCCAGTTGAGTCCTCTGAACTCCCACAGACCCAATAGATGCCAAACCCCAACTAACTCCTAATGAATTATACATCCTGTGGGAGGGAGGCAGAGACAGTGGAGAGGAGTTTGTGTGTGTGTGTGTGTGTGTGTGTGTGTGTGTGTGCGCACTTCATCAATTCCCCTGCTGTCTTCAGCATTCAACAAGTGCAGTACAGAGAGAAAAATTATATTTCACGAGGACCTACGAGGACTGACACTAATGTCCTCGCCAACATCCTGGTAGTGAGACGAAAAAGAAGAAAAAAAACATGTCGCCCATTAACAGTCTGTTGCTCATTCATATTCAGTGCTGTCAGGATAGCGCCATAACCAGCAGTCACAGGTCTGCTGTTATCACGCTGTTGTGTCTGCATTTGGTTCCAAATCATTTTACATTTATTCTGATCATTTGCATTAAAAGTCTCAGGAAACTAAGACTTTGACCAACTTTACAGAGCCAAGCAAAAGTGTGGCTAGAAACTACCAAAGGTGCAACCACCTCTTGTTGTATGCTGTACCTTAGTTAGTTGTGTATTCGTTTAACCTACTAATCCTGCTAATGAATTATGCTGTTTTTCTATTCTTTCTTCATGTTAGCAAATGTTTCTATTGTATATCTTTGTCATTTTTATTATAACATCAACCTGCCTAATGGACTACAGATGGAAATTAGCCCCCAGGCTACAATCTGGCATATTAACATGTACTGCTGTACATGATCATTAATGTGCATTGTCCTGAAATAAATAAATAAACACACAAACAAACAAACAAACAAACTAGTTAGACAGTTTAGTAAAGTGGTCGGACTGTCCCTTTTTCATATTTGTAACCAGACTGTGAAGCAACCATTCTTTTTTTGGTTTCACAAACGTCGATCATAACAATATAATAATGGAACGTGATCATTTGAGGATCTTTTGGTGCATTGTGTTATGTAAAACTTTCCAAGAGGATTCGGTAAAGGCTGTTAATGTTGTCTTGTAATTTGGGGTTGTTTGCTTTTTGAAGGTTCAGATATAATTTCGCCTGTAACCAACAGCAGTTCTGTTAAAAAAACAACTCACTTTGAGCCTCCTAATGCTGTTATTTGCTGAAATAATGTTTGGTTGGACAATCAAACCAGACAGAAAACACTGCAGAGTTCCCTCCACGGATGATACATTTCCTTCAGCAAATGAAAAGAACACATCACATGCAATGAATGAAACCCAATCAATATATGTTTTTTTTATTATTATTCATATTTAGCTTGTGTTTCATATTGACGACAGCAGAGATCGATTCTATGAGGCAGTTTTATATCTGGGTATTGGTTTCCCTCGACGACAGATGATCGTTGTTTATCTCCTTTTATTGGACAATTCCTCACGGTAGGCTGGATATCCACATACAGTACGTCCGATGCGCAAAATGTGTACATGTCATACACAGTATGCGCTCATCAATCTGAATGAGGATTGTGGCTTGTGTTTAATATTTAATGGGTGTGTTTTCGTCTAATGGGTTTGTACGTAAATGCCATGACCTGAGTTATGGAGCTGCATTAACGAGCTAATCTCTACTCAGAAGATCAGGGGGACGGATGAGGTGTATGAACATGCATATTCACATAACAAATATGATGAATTGAGTAAAATCAAAAGGCTTGGACTAAAATCACAATCAAATATACTCCTAACCTTTTGTTGTGTAAAAGATAGAGTTAAATATCCCCTAGCTTTTCGAAAAGCAAAATT
The DNA here is from genome assembly GCF_949987685.1 of Ammodytes marinus. Classification (NCBI taxonomy): domain Eukaryota; kingdom Metazoa; phylum Chordata; class Actinopteri; order Uranoscopiformes; family Ammodytidae; genus Ammodytes; species Ammodytes marinus. The sequence goes on from NC_137221.1 coordinate 20,973,911, forward strand.
GTTCAGAAGTGCAATGAACAACGGTGTGTTTATCTGCTCTAACATAAGCTGCCTGCAATCATTAGCATGTGCGGCCAACTAGCTTACTATCAACAGTAGAAACTGAGTGTTACTTCCAAAAAGACAACAAGCAAGTCATTAACAGATTTTGGAGGTGCCCTGCCTTCAGTCTAACGGCCCATTATTCCAACGCCTCAATAGTCCGTCATATTTCCACCGCGCTGCAGTTAGTTTTTAACTGGGATATTCCAGAGACATTCGAATCGGCAACTAAATCGGTTTGCTGTAAACTAGACAGTATTTCATTGACGTCCCTAAATCAGTATGTCTGTTACGTTGAGGGTTGGTGGGTGTGTTAACCGTCCTCCTGCTGCCTACTGCGGGTGAAGTGAAAAGACGTGGCTGATTAATGTCTGTTGAATATCCAACATAAAACTGACGTCACTTATCACTAATCGTCAACCGCTTATCCAGGGTCAGTGAAACTTACTTTAGCGCGATGCAAATCTGTCGGGCTATGGAGCTGTCGGAATTATGGAGTACTTCTCCCACTGTGATGCTAGCACGGTTTACCCTAATGTTAGGAGCGGTGTACTGCTCTTCGGTTATAGGATTTGATGAAACGTATGCTCTAGCACAGGGGTGCCCACACTTTTTCAGCTTGTGAGCTACTTTTAAAATGACCAAGTCAAGAAGATCTACCTACTATACAAATGGAACACATATATTTATTTAAATGTATATTGATAATTTTCTATATGTAAAATATAAGTTGGTGTACCTTGCATAACTGCATGAACCCATATTGCCAGGCCCGCCTCAACCTGCCATTAGGCCCTGGGGCTGAGAGGTTGCATAGGCTCCCTGAGTGGCCGACGTACAAAACAAAATGTGCAATATTTGTTTTGATTAATAAACAAATCATTTTAAGGTAATAAAGTATTTCTCATGGGAATTTGGGAGACTGTGGTGGGGACTCAGGACCTTCTATGGGAGTCTGGGGACACGAACAATTTTAACCTTTTAAAGTAAAATGTATCAATCTGGTGCAATATGAGAAGAAAACTAAGGCTAAATCAGCTGCGTCCTATGTGAGCTATTTAGTACTATTTTCTGAAATAATTTGGAGACACATGATAACCAAAAAGGCAGAAAGAAAAAATTTACAGGTTTAAAAAATCTCTCTGTGAAGTCTTCGTTTTTTTTTTACAGTATAGCTCAATATAGGCCCTGATCTACGTAGCCACGAACAATGTAATTTAAAAAATAACAAAAATTTACTTGCGCATGATAGGTGATCTCTGTATCGAAAAAAATATCGATTTTTGTTTTATTTTTTTAAGAACATCATGCGATCTACCCACAATGCCTTCGCGATCGACCGGTAGATCGCGATCGACATAATGGGCACCCCTGCTCTATCAAATCCAACCAGTGTTATGAAGATAGCGTTACGCTTGCCAAACACATTGGTTCGTCCTCAACGTAGAGGCTTTTTTTCTTGTGATGTTAAAAGTGACACATAAAACAAGCCGCCCGAAAAGGGTTATGAATGACTGTAGCATTTGACCTTATCACAACACAGGGACTAATTAACTTTACACAGCAGCGCAAGAATAATGTTGCTCTATCACGTCCATGTCTTCTACATGGATCATTGAGGATGCTTTTTGTATACAACATGCAAATGAGCCTCAGTCTATATCCGAAAGCAGTCCCTTGTTACCTCAAAAGAAAAACGTTTTAAAACAAGTCTGCTGGAAACATTTAAGAGACAACAGGCTTAACGAACTTATGGAGATAACGTTGCCTTTATTAACTCAAAGATCTCTATCTCAGTCTGAAATCCAATACATAAGAGTGGTGCCTTGCAAGAACGGATTTGACAGTATTACTGTATTATCAATCGCACCTGCACCTGTAGACGAATGTCAACCTAAAAGACAGAAGTTATAATCTTCATTCTACACGTGACATTTCATGTGACCTTTTACTGAGAGTGTTCTCTATTACAGTTCTTCTCAACAACAACAGCAACAGACAAACAGATTCCTTCTTAGTGTGAACAACACCTGCACAGGAGTTTTCACCCACCTCAGGAGTTCATTCATTTTGACAAGAGGACAAAGCCTTCAGGGCTCAGCTATACTCCCTGCAAATGCCCCAAAATGTAAAACATTTACAGCAAAAGTCAACAGCTTTAAGGAGTAATGGTGTGAGTGTGTGTGTGTGTGTGTGTGTGTGTGTGTGTGTGTGTGTGTGTGTCCGTGCGTGTGTCCGTGCGTGTGCGTTTGTAATTTGTTAAATTTGCTTTCGAGTTTAAAACTCACTCATTATGTCCTACACTTCTTCCTTCTAAAATGTACATTCCCTTTTTGTCATATTTAAAAAAAAAAAATTATTATTGGATCCATTGTGAGTCAGATGTCAGTGCTGGTGTTTCTTTGATAAAAAGAATGAGATTGTTTCATATATCTCTTTGCTCAATGAGAAAGTAAACAGTGTTACACTGCGATTGCATTGGAGCTGGTTTCTAGAAAGTAAAAAATTGAGGCGATAAAGCGGTCAGGGATCTCTTTTTACCTGCGTGATGCCTGTGTTTGCTTAGTGGGAGTAACCTATATCCACTCTCCATGTCAGCTGCAACACACCACAGGCTCATTTATAATTCAGCACAGAGACCAGGCAGAGCTGGAGGAGGCACAACACTGAGAGAGGAGCAACAATTACCAACCTCTCATGCCTCTCTCTATCCACGTATATATACAACGCCAGCGCATCGACATGCAGGGACACACACACACAGGTGATGACATTTCCCAGCTTTCAGACGAGAGCAGAGGAGAGAGGGGTTAACGGCATTAGACCTTTCTGGCCCTCAGGTGCTGACTGGCGCGGGCTTCACAAATGCACACATGTTGTTGTTTTTGTTGTTCATTTCTATGTTGGAAATGTTTGCCCACAGGAAGCTCTGTCTCTTCACTGTTGATGAGGTTTCAGCTTGCATTGTAAATGGCAATTAAACAAACCAGTCCTGAACAACAAACTTGAGTTTTTTTTCTTCTTCTTCTTTTTCTTCTTCTTCTGCCAGCCTTTCACGTGTTTGTTTCGGTCTCTCAACACCAAAAGCTTTTTTTTAATTGCACAGGGTTTAGAAATGTGCCAGGATTTAATGAAACCTCATCAACTTAATTGGATGCGTAATGATAACGAAGGTTTTAGTGTGGCCCTGCTGAACTAGACACAGGCAAGCGTTAATACCGGGGCAAAGAAAAATGTGCACAATGACACACCTGCATGCTGAATTAGGCTTGAACAGAAGAGGTAGATCATTTATTATAGTGACACTTTGGTTGACATGCAATGGCTTCCTTCCTGGTACAAACGGCTTCTCCCTCCCTCTCTCTCCATAATAACTATAGGGACAAAGACGTATTTGGTTCCCCCCGATTTCACATCTTTTCAAACTGCTTGTTAAAAAAAGTATTGATCAGCACAGTTTCACTGAGAGCTATTCTTCATCAAAAGAAAATAAAAGCACACACACACACACACACACACACACACACACACACACACACACACACACACACACACACACACACACACACACACTCTGATGCTCATATTCATTTGGACGGTCCACAGCAACAACAGACAGCGCTGCCTTCGCCGGGGTCATGTCCCCAGCTACAAAAACGTTTATAAGTAAGAAAGGGCTGCTGTTACACAACAAGTTATGAAGATAATATTCAGGAGATTGAGAAATGCAGAAGCAGTTTGCAAGAAGGAAGCCGAGGGGCAGGAACCACTGTGCTCAGTGCAAATATAAATATAAGGCATGTCAACTAGTCTCAAAGTTGTTTACGGAGGTGCTAAACCTTTTATATAGACCTTTCCTGCTGTTGTTATACTATAAATTTGACATATTGTGTAAAGTTATAGCTTGATGTAACCTTTGTCCTTTTGGCTGATGCTAATGGATTTTTAAAAGCTGCCTTAGGCTGTCATTATCCTCCTTTTTCTCAAAGCACTTTCTGCTTTTTCTTACCACTGACCCTTGACAGCATAGGTGATTTAAAATACAATGAAAAGATGGAAGAACATAAGGAATGCAGTTGCATTTTAGAGGAACGAAGCTATAACTAGTGTGGGTCGCTCAGGCGCAGTTCATCTCGATATTGGATCTCGATGAAGAATATATTTTCAGCAATTATGGTTCACACGTGGGGATAGGGCGCACATTTTCATACGGTGCATTTTTGAATAATATATAATCCCAGATCGTATTACACCTTTTGTAAATCTCGTTTTTATTTGTAGATCATGAAAATCTCATTAACCTGCCAAGAGTGGGGGGCTAATTCCTCCCACATAGACTCACTGTTTCCAATGGTTCAGTGATGTGTGTGTGTGTGTGTGTGTGTGTGTGTGTGTGTGTGTGTGTGTGTGTGTGTGTGTTTATTTTAAAGGAAAATAAGAGAAAAAGTTAATCAACTGTTTTCACTAACGGATTTTTTTTTTCATCTGATAATGTAGAAGTTTGTATTGGCTCAAATAATGGCATGAGATTAGACAGAAAGAAAGACCTACCCTGCGTTCCAATACCCATACTTCTATACTATTTAGTATGCCAGAAAAATATTTAGGATGTCCCAATACATGCAAGTCAATTGTAGTATGCTGAAAATACATTAATGCCCTACCAACTCCAATAGCATTTTGGAGCACTCATCTTTATTCCTGACATTTCTTGACATAATGAAAAAAAAAATCTTCCTTTTTTTAGCTGTATGGCCTCAGATGTTCTACACATTGTCAACATGTCCCTTCGGACAGGTGTATTCCCACAGGCCCTGAAAACAGCAGTCATCAAGCCACTCCTAAAAAAGAACAATCTAGATACATCGCTCATGAACAATTATAGGCCCATATCTAACCTACCATTTTTAAGCAAAATCATTGAAAAAGCTGTTTATCAACAGCTAAATAACTACTTAGCAATGAACAACTGCTTTGATGTTTTCCAGTCAGGATTTCGACAACACCACAGCACTGAGACTGCTCTGGTTAAGGTCCTCAATGACATCCACTTAAACACAGACAGTGGCAAAAGTTCTGTCTTAGTTTTACTGGATCTCAGTGCCGCTTTTGACACAGTTGACCACAGCATATTACTAGATCAACTAGCAAACTGGGTTGGACTTTCTGGAACTGTACTAAACTGGTTTGAATCCTACTTAAAGGACAGAGACTACTATGTGTCAATAGGCAATTTCACATCTGAGCGGACACATATTGAATGCGGGGTCCCCCAAGGTTCCATTTTTGGGCCTCTTCTGTTTAACATCTACATGCTCCCACTAGCTCAGATTATGAATAAGAACAAATTATGCTACCATAATTATGCAGACGACACACAAATAATACATAACCATATCACCAGGAGACTACAGTCCGATACAAGCACTGAGTAAGTGCATTGAACAAATCAATGATTGGATGTGCCAAATTCAATTAAACAATTCCTTCAATTAAACAATGACAAAACTGAAGTAATTGTCTTTGGTACCAAAGATGAACAATTAAAAGTCAGCACACAGCTTACATCTGTTATGCTAGAAACCACACACCAAGCCAGAAATCTTGGTGTTGTCATAGACTCCGACTTGAATTTCAAGAAACACATTAAATCAATTAATAAGTCAGCATACTACCACCTTAAAAACATATCAAGAATTAAAGGACTTATGTCTCAGCAAGATTTAGAAAAACTTGTCCATGCATTTATCTTTAGTAGACTTGACTACTGTAACAGTGTCCTTGCAGGCCTTCCAAAAAAATCTATCAGACAGCTTCAGCTAATTCAGAACGCTGCTGCTCGAGTCCTCACTAGGACCAAAAAAGTGGATCACATTACCCCAGTTCTGAGGTCTTTACACTGGCTTCCTGTCACTCAAAGAATTGATTTCAAAATACTGATGCGCCAAAATACATTACTGATCTGCTGATACGTTATGAACCGTCCAGAGCCCTTAGGTCGTCTGGGACAGGTCTACTTACAGTCCCAAGAGTTAGGACTAAACGAGGAGAAGCAGCTTTTAGTTTTTATGCACCAAATATCTGGAACCAACTCCCAGAAAACTTGAGGTCTGCTGCAACCCTCAGTTCTTTTTTTTCTTTTTCTTTTTTTTTTCACATACACACAAGTTTGGTTATTTATTGGTAAATTAATACAGTTATTTAAAAAAAGTGTTTTTCCATATCCCCTCCCAAACAAATACAGATAAAGGCCTTCTGAACATGACAACATTGGCAGCATCTGAAGTCCTCCTGCATCCACACTATTTCCCTATTTGACTTTATACTGTCATATTGAATGGAATGTGAAGCCCACTGAGGAAAATGTCTATTTGTGATATTGGGCTACATAAATAAAACTGATTTGATTTTACAAGCTCAGGGAGTAAACAACAGAGTTGAAACAATTTCCTCTAGAAACTATTACTACATTTTTCAATGCAAATTCCCAAAGTCTGATTACATCAGTTGAGTGAAAAAAACAAAAAGAGGGATACCTTTGTATCTGCCCTTGCGACTGACTGGCCTATAATAGAACCAGCCAGTGGATAAGGCCAGTCTTCACTGAGAGAACTCTAGCTCTCCCTCAGTTCTTTTAAATCGAGTCTGAAAACTTTTCTGTTTCCATTTTAACCTGTACTTTTAATTTTATTTAAATGTTTTACTTATTTTCATTCGCTTTTAAATGTCTTCTAATGTGTTTTATGTATTTCAATCTTGCCCCTGTAAAGCACTTTGAATGGCCTTGTGTTTGAATTGTGCTATATAAATAAACTTGCCTTGCCTTGCCTTATCTGATTTTTTTTTCTCGTCTGTGGCCCTAAAACTCTTCTGTACTTTAGTATGTAGTGAAGTAAAGAGAAAAAGTATGTGATTTGGAATCCAGGGAAGATGTGGAGGGATAGGAGAAAAAATCAAAAAGATGTAAGTGGCAGACGTTTCTGGATACGCCACGAGCTGTCTGTGTATCAGGCTCCAGAGAGAATCTCCCTGAAACAATGTTTTCATTAACGCTAATCAATAGTATTGACAGTCCTGAGAGCACCTTTCTGACTCACCCCTAATCACTAAGTTATTACACAGACCATCTTCACAAGAATCGCTCCTTCCTTTCCCCTCCAATCCCTCACTTACTCAGCCTTAACATCTGATTCCTCCTCTTTTCTCTCCACTACGGTGTGCACCTAATTCTTGCATCCTACCAGAACATTAAAAAAAGGACCTCCATGTTGTGACAAAATGGTGTAGTGAGAACATGAGATCATAAGGCTGTAATAATCAAGCAAAGAGTATTTAATCAAACAACAGAGGCTTCATGTTCTTGGATCCTGTAAGAACATGGAGGTCCATCCGATCCAGGAAGCCCCGCGGTGACTTTCTGAGAAGAATGGCAAGGAACAGTACAGGGCTCAGGTGTCCTGGCAACAACAATGGCTTCAGTTCACCATAACAACAATGCAAAGCTTTCAATTGGTCAGTCATGTGGGGGAGGGGACAGTTTGAAGATACAGCAGGGGGAGTTCTGAGCATAAGACAATAGAAGAGGTGTGACCTGTCTAAGTATTCTGTTGGATACACATTTGAGGAATCTACATTTCAGTTTAGAATTAAACACCATCCAATATATCTCATTACCCTTATAAGTCTATACAAGATAAATACAGTGTCTCTTATTGCAGATATAAGCATTCTATCATTTGAGTCCGTATATATATCATATGCAATATTTGCCATTACAATGGTCAATTTAATATCCTTTGGCAAATTCACACATGAGGGAAGAGGGGAACCAGTATATAAAAATATCTTCAACTATATGTGTTGTCTTTTGCACCTCTGTATGACTGAGCGAAGAGATGGTAGGAGTAATGCAAGAAACTGGAGAAGTATAGAAGATTTGAGCAATTTGCACATGATAATACGTGTGGCCGTCTCCATCATAATAGGCTTCAATTGGTGCTGCGAAGCACACGGTGTAACAGGCCTGCCCTGTCCTGTCCGTACTGGTGCCGGATCTCCTGGGAGGTTTTCATTCACACACTATACAGAGAAGTTCTCCTTTGTCGGGGAGCCAAAGAAAAATGGCACAGTGTGGAAATGAATCCTTTGTGTCCAGCAGAGCAACAAATATAATATATTTATTAACTAAACGTAAAAGGAAAAGGAAAAGAAAAAGAAAAAAAAGATTTGTAAAAAGTAAAATGGATTTTTTTAAAGCTGTAGTGCGTAACTTTTCAGTGTGCAGAGAGGGTTTTGTGTAGCTTTTCGGCCTAATCAACTTTGTGTCAACTCGTTTGGCGATGGCTTTAATGGAACCAACATTTACACTATAGCTTCGACAGAATTGAAAGGCGAGCTCGTTTTACACGCATGGAAATACAAAGATGAGAGGACAGGATGGATTGTTAGCTACTGAAAATACATCATGATCCTACAGTTTATTATTCCAGAAACCATGCAGCCAGTTGGTCTCGGATGCATGGTTGCATATTTCTTGAACTATTGAGTCCATTGAGTTATTTGTAATCTTTTCCACATCGCACTTGAAACTGAATTAATTTGGATTCAAGTGCTTCAGGACCATCTCTGTGTCCACACACCAGCAGCACCGTCCGTCCACACACGGGCATGGATAATAAACACGATAGTATGTGCTTGATTTGTACGAGTAGACGTATGCGATTGCAGTGATGGTGTTGTTGTGCAGGAGCGGCTTGCCACTCGAGGTGAGGACGTAGCTCTGAGGCTTCACATGGAGAGGGTTATTGACAACTAGCGGCTAGTCGTGATGGGAAGATGTTACATCATGTGCCCTTTGACATCCAGGGTGACTGCCCTGCATACAAAAACTCACAGTTTGAGTTTTTATAAACAACCCAAAAAAAAAAATTCAGTGATTCTTGCTAAACATACTGGTCCTGTGCAGAAGATTTAGGCAGGACTGAAAAATGCTGTAAACCAAGAATGCTTTCAAAAACTGAAGTTTTAAAAGTTTATTTGGTAACACTTTACAATAAGGTACACAACATTGTAGTAGCTACTACATACCTACTACATAGATATGTGTTACCTACTACATAGGTTTTTTTTTGTGCTACCTACTACATAGGTTTTTTTTTTGTGCTACCTATGTGTTAGGTAGCACAAAAGAAAAACCTGTGTTAGGTAGCACAAAAAAAACCTATGTGTTAGGTAGCACATAGGGTTTTTTTTATTGTGTTACCTACTACATAGGGTTTTTTTTTATGTTACCTACTACATAGGTTTTTTTTTGTGCTACCTATGGGGCACTTTACACGGCCACGCAAAACGGTGCATACGCAGAAAAATTTCTGCGGTTGCACTATATCATTTACAGGAAAACAGCAAACGCAAACGCAAACGCAGGCATGAACCGCAGATTTTTGAGATCACCTCCGAGGGAGGATTTTTTGGAAAACTTAACGGTTTTGGTTTCCTGTGAACAACGAAACCATTTCCACTGATAACGCTGACGTCACGGCTCCGCCCTCACACATGCGCATTGCGTTTGGATATAAATAGGCATGCGCCGTCTTTGTAGGTCCATGTGCGCCAGTTGGAAAACAACAACAACAATGGCGGATCACCGAGCTGTATTCATTGTGCTCATGGACGTTGTGCTGTTGCTGATGAATTTGTTATCGTGCCACCAATCGCTCCTACAAGCAAATAGGGAAAGAGTTGTGCTCTGCCTGTTTTTCTAGCTAAATAAACGTGTGTCACTTCTATATGCCAGGGACACGGCTCTCTCTACATTAAAAAAACACTATCAGCGTGCAGCGGTTAAGTTAGGCTACTGTTCAACAAAAGGAGCAGGCTACGGCTTCACAGTAAAAGCATTTCACTGGCTAAACATTCATAGCATTTCGCTGGACACACGTGAGTTGACTTTTATTCTGAAGTACGCCTAACAGGAAGGTATACTGCTCACGAAGCCCCTTCACTATCAGCAAGTCTGCTGTTTTTCCGAGTTCAATGCGGTGAAATAAGCTTGTCTTTTACAATATTTGTAACCCCAAGCTTACACCAACCGCTTTATGAACGTTAGTGGCATTAATTTTCGGTTACAGTAAGGTTGTATGCATCAAATTGTACCGGAAGAGCTATCTACTAGGCTGTGTCACCGCTGACTATTGGCTTGGCATGGCTGCTACTTCAGCGATTTCGGCCCGTTTCCTCTGAAAACTTTGTGTACGGGTGAAGATGTCAGATAAATTGTGTCTGAACGGGTTTTTTTTTTTAAACCAAAAACGGGAAAACTCACGTTTTCACCGTGTAAAGTGCCCCTATGTGTTAGGTAGCACAAAAAAAAACCTGTGTTAGGTAGCACAGGGTTTTTTTTTATTGTGTTACCTACTACATAGGTTTTTTTTGTGCTACCTATGTGTTAGGTAGCACAAAAAGAAAACCCTATGTGTTAGGTAGCACATAGGGTTTTTTTTTTATTGTGTTACTTACTACATAGGTTTTTTTTGTGCTACCTATGTGTTAGGTAGCACAAAAAAAATATATACAAAACTTGTATATATCTTTAGAACAGCCTCATGTTTCCTCTGATAATCATAAATTACCTTTAACAGCAAACGAGACCATCAGTGCAAAGAACGACGTCTTTATATAGTTTTTATTACTGCATTTGGTCTGGTCGCACACCCAGTCCGATTTTCGGTTTGCGCATGCAGGCTCTATGGTCACATATTCGTATCATCTTCACCATTATTCATCTGAAATAGTCATTTACAACAACATAAACTCTCCAGCCCTTCGGCGAACAACCTGCCTTCTGCTACAGTCAAATATTTCAAATTTTGACTCATCAGTCCAGAGCACCTGCTGCCTTTTTTTTCTTCCTATGTTTTCATAGTTGAGTAGCTTGACCTTGTTTCCATGTCGGAGGTGTGGCTTTTTGGCTGCAACCCTCCATGAAGGCCACTTCTGACCAGACTTGTCTTTATGCTAGATGCTGTACCTTGGCCCCACTGGTCTCTGCCAGTTCTTGGCTGGTGGCACTGTCGGACATCTTTCGGAAAGATGAAATAAGCTTGAAATAAGATGTGTTTTTCCTCTGCTGCACTACGTTTCCTTGGACGACCACTGTACTTTGTCAAAAAAACAGCACATCTTGAAACCCTGGTCTGCTTTGTAATCTTTGTCTGGGAGAGACCTTGCGTATACAGTATAACTAGTTCCCTGACTTAGCATTTTTTTAAATTGATAAAAAATAAAGAAATATTATTTATATTTTTGAAAGCATTCTTATTTTACTATATTCCCCCCCCCCTGCCTAAAACCCTTGCAAGGTACTGTATTTCTGATTAGTTGGAGATTTCTAATACAATTTTTAAAAGCTATGAGTTTTTTTTTTTTTCTTTTTTAAGATATTTTTTGGGCATTTTTATGCTTTGATAGTGTAGAGACAGAGTTGAAATGGGGCAGAGAGGGGAGTGACATGCAGAGAACGACCGCGGGCTGGAATCGAACCCCGGTCCGCTGCTGGCCGAGGCCCATGGGGGGGATGCCCTACCAACTGAGCTAAGGGCGCACCCAGCTATGAGTTTGTTTTGACTGGTCTATCTGGTATTTTGCTTATTGAATGTGAGATTTCTCTGTATTGCGGAGGCTTTGGTGTAAGCCATGTATGTTTTGTTGATGGTGTATCCATTTTTGTTGCTCAGCCTATGTCTTTTACAATCACATAAACAATTGTTTTTCATGGGTGTGCTACAAAGGAAGTAAACAGAAGAAATGTTTTTGCCCAATTGGCCAATTGGAGACATATAAACCAAATAAATGTAATCATACTGTATTATCCTTTTATGTTTTTATTTTATTTATTTATTTCTCATTTTGAAAAGATGGCTTAAAATCTCCCAAATTGTTTCCCAAATTCTCATTATATTTCTTTTAGTTTCTCATATATTTGCGTTTTTTTTATTTATCAAGCGTTGATGTGCAAACCATAAGTGGACCATCTTTATTATATGAGCAATCAAATACAAACACACACACACGCACTGATATTCTTATAGAAACTAGCAGATGGGTTAGCGATACAGTATGTAACATCCCTGCTGACATGAGGCTCCAGCTGAGCTTGATATTGCAGCTCGTCGACGTTGGGAGAACCACGGCTCACACGAGGAAGATATCATCTACAGCTCAGCAGATATAACAAGTCAAACCAGCAGGTAACTACAATATGTAAGGGAGCTCCAAAATCCACCTTGTACAGACTTGTATGAGATGAAATGCCACTAAGACCAATACATTGGTAGATATACAGTATGCATTAGTTAGCATATTACAGTAACAAGCTGTATACCAAGACATATCATTGTATTTCTTTAGAATTGCAGATTTATTGTCATAGACATCTTTTAGTTTTCAATATTTAGACTCACTGGGTCCAGATATGTTTTTTTTTTGTTTGTTCAGATATGGAGGCAGAGATTTTTGCTCGCCTACAATAGGAGGTAAGGGAATAGAAATGGTCCACAGGTTGCCTTGAGGCTGCACTAAATCCATATCTCAAACACTCAGGAAGTAGAGGCTAAAGGTAAATATCTCAAGTGGAAACACAGACAGAAACTCTTACACACACATGCACGCCTCCCACACCACATGATTAATTAATTCTAATTTGAACAGCCGTGGCCTCACCTCCTACACTCCATGCCTATTGATGGAGCCCGGAGAAAACGCTATGTATCTCCAGTGAGTGAGCGAGAGAGAGAGAGAGACAGGCAGACTGAAGCAAAGCCCTGAATGGAACATGTAAGGAATGTCAAGAGAGGGACTTCAGAGACCAAACGCTCCTGAGTGACAGGTGGGAGTTGTGGCCCAAAGTTTTGTCAAGCGGCTCTGCAACTGGCAGCCAGAGTTAGCAGAAGGGGAATATTGATTTCAATGCCAGGAAATATTGTAATTCCATGTCAGAGGCTTAGGTAATGCTATCTGATACCATTGCAGGGATGAATCCAACAAGCCACCATATGGCTTAATACTTTATACTGTATGCTATTGTCAGTCTCTTTAGACATCAAGCAGACTCACAGCAACATCACCATTCACTTGGAGTAGTGTTTGTTCCCACCTGACATTGTGTCAATTCTAATTTTCACTTTCCTCAATGCAAAGATCTTGTTTTTTGTGCTCTTGGTGTTGGACAGCAAGTGTAAAGTAAGTTAACTGAAGTGTTCTTGCTGTTAGCAGCTGCCCACTGTGGTTAAAGGTTAATGAGTGCATGGTGTGACAGCTCCTGGCACCTCCTGATTGGCAGGCTGCCAGGAGCTGATTGCTGATCACCAACACCCATGCTGGCTGCTCTCCTGAGCTATAAAAGCTGCAGTAATCAGCCACTTAGGGGTCCCTCCCGTGATGTATGGTTTGTTTTGTCATACACTCTTCACTCACACAGACACCGCACCCATTACTGATTACTGACATTCACGCACCATTTATTAGATTACTTCTTACTTTGTTTAACCCTTAGGTGCTCTTGGGGACGTTTTTGTCCTTTCGCACTTTTTTTACGCTCTTTTTTTGTGAATAACTTTGGCTGTGCTTATGTTAACTGAAATATTTTTGGCCAGGGATTTTTTTTTTCAAATATTTTGTGAATTTCTACCCAGCAACTTTGTACCATCTATAATAAAGGCTGTACACTTTTTTGTTACACTCATGTCCCTAAGGACGTTTTTGTCCCCTATTGACTCCCATTCAAAATGGCCTTTTTTTTACCAATTTGATCCTGCTGTCATTACAGCATAAAATATATTTTTAAATGATTTTATGCTTTCATCCTCAACATAAAGCATAAAAATGTATCATTTTCAACACCTTCACAATTTTGAGCCATTTCCATATATTTGGCATAGGGTTCAATTACAAGCAAAATTGTCGGTCCTGCCCCCCACAGTGCAATAGAAAAAAGAAATTCAACCTAAATGGTGTGAGTGTGTTGGTAGGGATGCTAGTGTGTGGTGCATATGTGTGTATTGAGAAAATATAGTGTGTGTGTGTGTGTGTGTGTGTGTGTGTACACACAGACAAACTTTACAAACTCAAACGTGTATGGAAAAAATGGCCCAATTTAAACTTTATTTTTTCAAACCATAGCCATGATGACAAACACATGTAAATTTTATGATATTAGGCAATAATCCAACACTTAAGACACCAAAATAGCTTTTTTAGCCCTATCTAGCTCAATCATTTGTTTCCTCCTGTTTTTTTTTTGAGGATCAAATATGCTCCCTAAAACCATTTTTGTACTTTTTTGTAATTTTTTTAGAGTTGCAGGCCTAAACATAAGAAATATGAGAAATTTATGGAAAGTGTGTATCCATATGGATACCTTAGGGTTGTGCCTGTGTGTGTGTTGTGAAATTACTGTGTCTATATGTGTGTGTGTGTGTGTCTTTGTGCGCATGGATATGTGTGCAGCTGTAAGGTGCAATTTATGGGTTTTCAGGTGGCTGCAGGTTCACTTTGTTACTTTGGTACTTTGTTGACATCATCAAAGAAACTGGAAATAAAAGGTCAAAAGTAACTGACAATGAATTAATATCTGATATATATGTAAAGAGGTCAAGTGGGATAAAAGGTTTTCAAAAAAAAAAGTAGAAAAAAATATTACTGTATAATGTTTTTAGGGCAGTTTATAGGGAGAGGACGAGTGTGAGTATTTATTTGCATCTGTGACTGCACAAATACTAAACATGTATCAAAAGCAGTTTTATTGCAAATCATTAACATATCCTAGAGTCTGATTATCCCACTCAAAAAAATCCACTTTGCATCTATTATATGAGAAATGTTTCAATTGTGTTTTTTTTTTAATAAAAATGGCTCACGTCATCACATAAGCTTGCATCTAAAGGGTTAAAAGCAATTACAAATGAATGAATATCTGATATATATGTAAAGAGGTCAAGTGGGATAAAAGGTTTTCAAAAAAAAAAGTAGAAAAAAATGTTACTGTATAATGTTTTTAGGGCAGTTTATAGGGAGGGGACGTTTTTGTCCTATAGGGTCATGATGAGTGTGAGTATTTATTTGCATATGTGACTGCACAAATACTAAACATGTATCAAAAGCAGTTTTATTGCAAATCATTAACATATCCTAGAGTCTGATTATCCCACTCAAAAAAATCCACTTTGCATCTATTATATGAGAAATGTTTCAATTATTGTGTTTTTTTTAAATAAAAATGGCTCACGTCAACACATAAGCTTGCATGTAAAGGGTTAAAAGCAATTACAAATTAATGAATATTTGATATGTATGTAAAGAGGTCAAGTGGGATAAAAGGTTTGTAAAAAAAAAAAGTAGAAAAAAATATTACTGTATACTGTTTTTATGGCAGTGTATAGGGAGAGGACGTTTTTGTCCTCTAGGGTCATGAGTGTACACAAAAAGTTAAGGTCACACAAGGGTTAAATAAATTATAATTTGGTTAAACTAATTCTCTTGTGTGGTTTCCTCTTTGTCCTTCCCCTGAGCCGGGTTGTGACAATGGCCCTACCCACAGCAGACAGGTCACCCATCGCTGGATCTCTGTGTTTTTCCTGCGGTGTGCATATTATAAAATGTGTGAAACAGTTGCCTTTGATGAGGAAAATATATTTTATATTTTTCTCGGACTATATATCTCACTATATATTCTAATGTTTGATTGAAGAGTTTGAGCAATTTAGTGTCTTTGTGTGTGTCTTTGTCGTCATAAATTAAAAAAAGATACAGGCCTGTTTTTAATTTTTTATACATTTTTTCTTTACAGTATGTTG
>NC_137221.1:20992303-20997303 GCF_949987685.1 Ammodytes marinus
AGCAGTCTCATTAATATATCGCGGTACGTTTTCACTCCAGACATCCACTCTCTCTCTCTCTCTCTCTCTCTCTCTCTCTCTCTCTATTTGTGTCTGTGTTGAGTAGCTCTCCTCGACACCAACACCTTGATGGAGCCCCACCTGCAGCACAGCCGCTCTGTGCCCCAGCTCAAAGGACTGCCTCTGGGTGAGGATGACACAGACGCCAGAGCCAACCTCAGTGAGCTGCTGGCAAGACTCATCTCCTCCAGAAAAGGTGTGTTTGTGAGTGTGTGTGTGTGTGTGTGTGTGTGTTTGTGTGTGTGTGTGTGTGTGTGTGTGTGTGTGTGTGTGTGTGTGTGTGTTTTCTGTGCATCCCTGCCCTTAGTATTTGCGTTGTGTTTTAATGTCCTCCTTCGCTGCACCTGCAAAAAATCTCAAAGGCCAGCGGGGATGGATGATGGTCTGTGAGTGTATAAAGAAAAAACATCTGGCAACAACAGTATTTTCAACATGGGTTCCTTAATGAGAGACAAGTGCTTTTCCCTGCCATTCTCCTCCCCTTCGGTTTTGGCTAATTACTGGAAATGAGCGTGTAGCCCTGCTTTGTAAAATGAATTAGTGGCTCTGAAAAGCTTTTGTGGTTTGAAAGAGCGAGTATTAGTGTGCCCAGCCTTCCGGCCATTCTCCTCATACCATCTTTTTTTTCACTTCTTTCCCCCCATCTGACTCCAAGTTTTTTCTCTTTGATGCCAAGAAACCAAGCCCTTCAATTCATAGTCTTAGTTCCTCATGTTCAGCGCTCGGATCTGTCTGGCAGTGTGTCAGGACAGGGGAATATCTGGACTCACACAGTACACAACCAACACACACTTAACTGTCGTCATTTAGCTCAGCTTCCACAAATCCACTTCTAATGCGTCCACAGCTCCAAATCTCTTTGCAGAACAACTCCTATAGTGCCTTAATCTTTGAAGGACATTTCCCCACAGCTACAGACAGTCAGACACAATGCTTCAACATGGGAACAGAGCTTAGGAAAAGGCTCTGAAGAAAAGTTTTCTGCTGATTAAACAAGTGATTTACAAATCAAAGTGAGTCATTTTCACAGTTTGCTTACTGCCAACAGACTGAAAGAATTGACAAGATTGTGGAATTTAACTTCTTTAGAAAGTAGATGATGCACATCGCTCCATGTTGTGTAATACCAAAGTTACACATCCTAACACAAATATGTATCAGATATGGCTACAAATAAATATTAACTGTAAAGTTGCATAATCTTTGGTACTTTGGGAAGAAAGAAAAAATGCATAACAAACTCAGTAACTCTTTATTCAGACAGTGAAGCCTATAGAAAGGCAAAGGGCACATTGAAATCAATATGTAACACCTAAGGGTAGGTTTGCATAAGTGTGTTTTCTGCTCAATCCTGGCGGTGTGTTTGTGGGTGTCCGTGTTCTCACTGTTCACTTGCATGTCTCGGTGTAGGAGGTGTCGTTGTCGAGCCTTCTGCAGCCAATCTTCTCAACACAACAGGGAGCTGTAACGCGCTGTTTATGTGTGTGTGCTTGTTTGTGTGTGTGTGTGTGTGTGTGTGTGTGTGTGTAGGAGGATGTGGGTGGATTGAAAACAGCATCTTTACCAAACGGATAGCATTCCTGTTTCACTTCACTTGGACTAGCGTGACATGATCATTTGAAGGGAAGAGTGAAGAACACATTTGTGCACCAAAACACTACGATTAATTCTATACGCATGGACACACAAAGAGAGGGTAATAGCATGTTGTCAGCCCAAAGTCCAGCTTTTGTTGGATCATCCCCTTTATTTTCATGTTGTTTGTGTGTGTGTGTGTGTGTGTGTGTGTGTGTGTGTGTGTGTGTGTGTGTGTGTGTGTGTGTGTGTGTGTGTGTGTATGAGACAGTCCAAATGTGCAAACCAGCTTCAAAGCAAATATAACAAAATCAAATCCAAGAAGAATAGTCAGAACCCAAACATCACCAATCATCAAGTTTCTAATATTGCAATTGTTTTCCCCGAATGGCATTAACACCTGCTTAACAGCCATCTTGGGCCTCTTAGACTTGATCTGACAAAAAGATTGGTAAAATAGTGATGCAATGTTCCTTATTATTAAAAGGCTCAATCACTGGGAATACATTTTAGCTTGACGACTATTATGTAACTGCATGGTTTTATGAAAGCGGTCTTAATGTCCCATCTCAACCCCAAAAAACTGTCACATTTCATCAGATATAATATCTCCTCCAGTTATTAAAAAACACTGCATGATAATCCATTTTCGGGGGCTTTTTCACCCAGCTCTGTCAAAGCATACAATACTCACAGAAAAAAAGAAGATAATCTGATTAAAGTCACATCCACACACGTCACAGCATTTCAAATACGTTTTTGGCGGCTCTAATAATGCTCTCATCCCCCCCCCCCCCCCCCCCGCCTCCCCCCCTCCCACACACACACACACACCCTTTCTACCACCTACCACTCCATCCTCCCAGGCTCCGTGCGCAGAAACTCCACGGTAAACAGCAGAAGCAACGGACTGAGCGCCAACCACCGGATAACGGACAGGGACTACACGGGCTGGATGGATTTCGGCCGCCGCAGTGCAGAGGAGTATGAGTACTCTTCGTAGATGAGTGTAGTCTAGGCTATATACACTCCTCCGAATGGGCACAGAAGGCAAAAAGAAGAAAATAAAATGAATAAAACCCCACTTAAGCTGGCTCCTCACTGTCTCACTGATAAAAGTCTATCTATGATGTATTTGTTGTACATTTGTTTGTAAAACTCTAATACTGCAATATACATATATGCCAAATTTTGCATAAAAAGCTATCATTGTCCAAGGTTTTTTTTTTTTTTTGTCTCAGTTTCTTTTAATATTTTGAGTGAAAAGGATTGTGATTCTGTCAGGGTCTGTTGGGAATGACTGGGCGGAATAAAGATGAAAATATCACTCTTTGCATGTCCATTCTTTCAATACAATGCATTCTGCGTAGCCTTAAACCCATTCATACTGTCTGTCAACAAAATTAAAAAAAAGGATTACCCGTGACAAATGTTATTGGTTTTAAACAAACTTACATAATTATGTAATTATGAAATAGCCTCATAACCTTAAAACAGCACTAGGGTGACAGACCTACTTGAACTATGAAAGTGTATTGAACTCTGAGATCCTATACAGTATAAATGTGCAACCATTTTAGAAATCGGTTCTTCCTAGCCTGAGAAAAAGGCAGAAAGAGTGTTTTAAGGTCTCACTGTCCAACCCTAAATTTTATTAGTGTGACATCACACTAGTAAAAATGTAGGGTTAGGATTAACAGGACAGCTGGGCCAAGGGAAGACTGAGGAAAGGCTGAGGGAAGGCAAACCTCAGTCATTTTATTATAATAGGGATTTTATAATGATAGAACGGGACTTCAGAATAAAAGAAGATACGATCTTAAAACTTAAAAAACAAAAATTTGATCATGTGGACACAATTTCACAATTGTGAAACTGTATTGAGATTATAATGGCATACATGTTGAACATTCAAAGCCCACGGCAATATTTGACACTTAGCGTCCGTTAGAGGAAGGCAGCCTTGATTGGTTTATGTAGTTGTCAATAGCCTCCAGTCAGACTGGACCCTCCCCATGTTCCATCCGTTAGTGGAAGGCAGCCCCTGATTGGTTCTTTTAGTTCATGTCATATCAATCGACGAATAAGCTTGTGAGTTATGGCTTGTTTCACGAGTCTAGATTATCGACTACACGAACCAATCAGAAGCTGCCTTCCATAGGTTAGAACGCGAGCCCTGATTGGCCCTGGCATTTTATGATGGCTCTTCAGTTAACAAAGTCTTGGCTGTGTATAAACTCCCCCAAAAATGTCAGTACACACATAGAACGGACAGGTGTCTACCTGTTCGTTCTATGTGTGTACTGACATTTTTTTGTGAGGAGACATTCACTCATTTCGAGAAAAAGTTTTGTGTTCTCAAGAATCGCTGACTCCACCTTTAAGTTATAAGTGCTGTTGTTCATAATAATTTCTCATTCTGTTTAATTATAAAATATGTATTATTCCATTATATTACCTAGGGATATTTCAGATGTATGAGTAAAGAAGAGTCTCACAAAAGGACCTGCCATCCTCTTGTTATCCTCTGCCCTTTTCTTTCATATTAAATGTAACATGTAAACCTATAACATTAAATTGAGTCTCAATGCTTTTCAGATGGGAATGAATAGAGGCGTGTTACATAATCCAGGCAATTGTACATCGTTGCATATACCCCAATCACACAAACTAATGAACTGACTTCACACCACTTAACCCGTGTCAAAGTCCAACGAGTTATGCCGGGTGCAAAATGATGAAAGTAGAATCCTGAAAGCAGGAAAAAAATTGCCAGAGCATGGTGGATGATGGGTTATTATGCTGGTTTTACAGTATTAAGGGAGAGCTGTCTGCTGCTGGGAAAAAGGCTCAGCATGCAGCCACACAAAGGAGATGAAAGTCAGTGGCAGTGGGTGCATCTTTGAGGAAGTGTGGCTGGGGAATGATCCAGAAAATCTTCAAAAGAACGGCAAGATCCTTATGAGCTGTTAACGTCTGCGCTAGATATTGAAATGGTTTACAGCAATTTAGAGGACCTAATATCGATTTTATTATTAAAGAAGGCTCAAAATGAATCCCAATAATTGCTTTTTGCTCCACTGGAGAGACAATAACAGCTTTTTCGACAGCTCAGGATGGTTTGGTTTTATTGAGAAATGTTGTGCTATGTAGTGTTGTTTTTGGCGGCCTGTTTTAAGTTTAGTTTTAGTCCAGTCTTTGTGTCAAACTGTCATTTTAGTTTTTATTAGTCTTAGTCACGTTTAAACTCTTTTTAGTCTAGTCAAGTTTCAGTTGACTAAAAGTATTGAGCTTTTTAGTCTTCTCTTAGTCAGAATTATCTGGGACTATTTTCGTCTAGTCTTAGTCAACAAAAACTGATGACA
>NC_137221.1:21002303-21069803 GCF_949987685.1 Ammodytes marinus
CAGGAGCTTTAATTCAGCCTTATTATGATTATGCTTGTGGCTCATGGTACAATGGTGTCACAATGCACTTGAAACATAGGCTTCAGACCTCGTTAAATAAGTTAGTTTTGACCTGCCCATGAAAACTCATCTTGAATCTTCGTACCCAAATATTTCAGAAAATACGTTAATCGAGTAAGTCAGAAATAAGGGTAGTTTTAAACAGTCTTTGAACTAAATGGCTTGGACGCCAATCTTAAGCTTGTATTAATGATGATCATTTTCATGTGTGTGACTTGTATGTAATTGTGTACAACATTTTTTGAATGATGATGTGTGATTTGCTGCTACTTGCCCTCTTCTCCTGCCACACAGGGACCACAATGGAAATAAGACTTTGGGCTTTTTTGTGTCATCCCTGACAATTTATGTATTTTAATGTATGACACAGAGTGCTGTTCATATTCTATATCCAAATGGTCAAATAAAATCAATCAAACCAACAGAAGGCTACTGAGCAAATTGAAATTTTGATCGGATGTTGGCGCTAAAGAGAATAAGTCTGTACCACTTTTCAATTCAGTCTGTCAAATAGTTGCCATGACAAACTCAAAATCAAAAAAATGTCCACCTCAAGTGGCACGGGTGGCACTACAGGACACCCCAGGGCATTTCCAAAGTCAGAAGGATCCATGAATGGCTACAAAAAATGCATAGTAGTCCATTGAATAGGCCCTAGTTGTTGAGATATTTTAATCTGGACCAATTAGAGACTGTCCAACATCTCAAACTCTAGAGCTACAGTATGATGCTAGAGTGGCTTAAAGTTGTTAACAGTATTAACTTTATGATACATTTATGAAATAGTTAAGAAACGTCCAGTTTAATATCGATTTTAATGAAGACATTTGGAACTCATCTGATCGGGCTGTGGGGGGTACATCATATAAAAACGGGTCGAGACTCCTGTCATACTGTATGACATTTCTGTGCTCAGAGGAGGATACAGCGAGGTCCTGTTTGAACCCGAGGCTGCATTTCCTCTTTCAATTTAGGAGGCACTCCATCTGATGTTTTGATAAATAAGATTAGCTAAATGTTTTTTCTAAGAGGACAAATATCCAACGAGAAAGATGTCAGGGGCATTTTGAAACAGGGTTAGATTTCATTCCTTCTAATTAGACTCCCAAGCTGCCATTGTGGCCTTTTGGGTTACTGCTCACCTCTCGTTGACGCTCTGTGGCTAATAGAGGTTTAATAAGCTGCCCTCATGTTAGCCCTCATAGCACAAGAGATACAGATGGCCAATGGGTAATGGATTATGTCTAGACCAATAGACGGATAGATGAAATGTACTTCACAAAGGGACTACATTCTGGGGCCGAGTTATTCGTGAGCACCATCTGCTGGAGGAGGGTAAATAATCATTTCCATGTCTGGGAAACACAGATCGGGAAAAAAATGTTGTTGTTGTTTTGATTACTGAATTTTTATTTGGAAATAAACCCTCACGACATGCTCCCTCCAATACAAACAGTGACCTGTGGTTGGCTATGCACTACACATAATGATTCCTCATTACCGACCAGGAATACTACATAGCTACAGTGAGAACGTGTGAGACAACATTGTCTTTATGAGTTTATTATCATATATATTCATAGGATTTATTTGTATTTTTTTATAAATAAATAAATAAAATCACAATGGCAACAGTGGCTATCACAGCTCTTTCGACACCCTCAATCCGACACATACAGAACAGAAATGATCGCAAACAGATGGTCGAGGCACTATATTGCTTCATTTCTCCCAAAACAAATCTGGCCACGACGGCCGATTAGTCACAATCACTTCCCTCTTCCTTGCTCTCCGTCCTCTTTGTGAGCTTCCGATTCAGTGTATCGATCCATCCAGTTCAGTGGAAGCACCATCAACTTCCCGCGTCTAATGGCCAATTAGGAAACTAAATTAATGTATCTTTAACACCGACATGAAATGTATTAAATCAATTGTTGAAAGAGTCTTCGCCGACTCACACGCCTACTCACTTCAGCAGGGATTAAAGTAGGCGTATAGGACTTTAGGGGAAGACAGAGGGTAAGGATGGCTTTTTTTGTGTGTTTATTTATTAATCATTTATAAAGAATTGCTGGATCTTATTCCTGTAATATGAATATAGTGCTACAGTGCACCTGTGTATGTCTGCATGTTTGTGGGATGTGTTTCAGAAAAAAAACCAGGAGAGAATGGGAGTACTACATCTAGCCAGCAGAGTCAGTCTCCAAAGCAGTGAGAGGACAGCAGTGGGAGATAGCTATGGGATTTATCCAGATAGATATCTCAAGAACTCTCTTTAAAAGATATATATAAGTATATTTTAATGGGTCAGTTCACCCAATCACATAATATCAATTACATGAAATTGCTTTTATGTGCCCAGATTTTTAAGTAGCCCTGTAAAAATGAGTCTTCAGCGGCCCAGGGAGTGGGCCTTTTTTTCACAAAGACAATGAACATGCCGATTGTTTAGCCTGGTAGTATTCAAACATTTGCTTATAACCCTCGAATCAAAAGTACAGCTATTTCAAATGCATTGGGGAAAAAAAAGGAAAAAGTTAAAGTATTGGACAAGTGACAATTCTGACCTTATGGCACTGGAGGAAAAATCAGAGGAACACAGTAGTTATTAAAAGTCATAAGGATACATCGTCTGGGAATTTTGAATGTCTCCTAATTATAATGTAACCAAATTAGAATCAAATATTTTTTTCGGGTATTTCAGCCTGGAGAAAATTCCGGTGCTCTGGCTGACTGTCAGAAGGACATTTCCGTTGTTGAAGCCATGCCGCTAGGTGGTTAAAAATTCAACAGCGATGGGAATTTTCCTGCACCAACACTGAACCGTTTTCATTGCCACAATCTAAAGGAATAGTTTGACAATTTGGGAATTTCTTGCAGGGAGAGTTTGATGA
Source organism: Ammodytes marinus (assembly GCF_949987685.1). NCBI lineage: Eukaryota > Metazoa > Chordata > Actinopteri > Uranoscopiformes > Ammodytidae > Ammodytes > Ammodytes marinus. The sequence continues at coordinate 21,005,258 of NC_137221.1, forward strand.
GAAGATTGATACAATTCTCATGTTGTTGTTGTTCAGTATGGAGGCAATTAGCTTGGCATAGCATAAAGCCTGAAATCAGGAAAATAGCTTGTCTGGCTCTCTCCAAGATAAAGAAAGCATATTTTCCCAAAATGATTAAATGTTTTTTTAACTTTTTTTGGTAAAACAATTTGATATGGTTCATATTGAGGTCAGTTGATTAACCAGAGTAACAGTTGAAGTTCTTCAATTTGAATTATTCAATGCTGAGAGAAAAACAAATCAATTTCCTTTCACCTTTCTTATATTGAATAATCTTTGATACATTTCAGAGATATATCATAATATGGGCACATAAAACCAAAACTATATGAATGGCTACATACAAGATGGGGCTGTTGTTGTATGTTGGGTGAACCAACCATTAATTCAAGCATGAGTCACCACCTAAAAGCACTAAAGAGTGGACCGTGTCCCTGTGGAACCAGAATAGTGCTTACAAACGGGTCAGTAGTGCTTTGTAGTAGTCGTACAGTATGAACAGTGTCAGTCAGTGTCTGGGCTCCGGTGACTGCTCAACAGTCGGCCCCTTGGCTACCATCATGGCCAGCAGCAGTCCATACTACTCCTGGATACCTGGGTCTTTCATAGCCATGCTAGCCCCTACCATGGCTGGATAACTGCGGTTCCTCGTCATCCCGTCGGGTCCAAAGGGGGAACCTGATCTACGCAGCCCACCCAGAGGCCCCAGGATTGGGCTGGGACTCACTGCTCTGCCCCCCTGAGCTCCAGCCACACCCATGCGCTTCACCTTGTCCAGCAGGTTGAGGTTGTGGACGGTCACGCTAACGTCCGTCTGGCTCTCACAGTCCCTGCCCCTCTGCCTGCCCCTACTCCTGCCTGTCACTTCCTTCAGAATGGAGCGGGCCGGTCTGGAGGTCAAGAAGTTGTCGTATGAAGGGCTCTTGAAGTCGAAGCCCGCGGCGGTTGGCACAGACGAGGTCCCCTGTCCCGTGGGTGAGCTGGGCGGGGTCGGGGGGCGCAGAGGGTTGTCTGGGTTGGGCGTCCGCTGAGGGGCGATGGAGGTGCTGAATAAGACTCCTCCGTTGCCCTGGCCGTACTCCAGGCCCTGGCTCTGGTGGTACATGGCGGCTGAGATCCCTCTCTCCTGGAGAAGACGAACCAACCCCAGAGAGGTGCTGGTGGTGCGGGTAGCATCTCTGTACAGACACCAGAGACAAAAGAGATTGGTAACTGAAAAACGTAACTGTGTGTGCCAAGGCAGCTTTGTTTTATTATTTTTTAACATTTTGTCTCTAGAAAACGGCTGAAAATGTATTAAGTTAGTGGTGTGTTTGTAACCGTGCCTGAGGTTAGTCGAGGACTCGGACGGCCTGAGACCAAGCCTGCGGGACGTGCAGGGTGTGACAGCAGGAGTTCCCAACAGAGTGCTGGTCATCACACAGGAGGAGGACGAGGGGACGGGGTTCAGACTGGGGAAAGAAAGCAAACAAGAACCAAAGAACAAAGAGAATCAGACACATTCAAAAGATGATACTTCTTGCTGATTTCAACAACTTGAAGCTGTACTTTGTAACTTTGTGTTTTTTGCGACATCTCTGGTAGAAAGTGGTCATTGCAGCGTCTTTATGTGCCGCAATTCCCCAGAGGTTGGACTATATATTTCTGAAAACCAAAACAATGTCATCAGAAACGGTATGTATTAACTTTAGCATATGAACATACAGTAGTTTATGATATAACGTTTCATTACAAAAAGCCAGGAAAAAAATTACTTTTTAAAATCTAAATCCTTACGTAGTAGGGGAGAACGGGGTAAGTAGGCACACTTTTTACTCTAGTGAGAATTGCTCATCACCAAAACATCTGTCAATAGCCATTCCTACATTAAATTGAAGCATAAGGTGTTGGCTAGAAATGTGTGTCTCTCTTTTTTTCCAACTTATTGTAATGAAGAAGTAATTTACCATCAAAGACATTCTGACACATTGTGACAACCAACCCCATCAAGGGGTCGGTTGTCACACACTATGGGGTTGTTTGTCACAATGTTATCTTAATGGGAAAAATCTTAAAAAGAAGGCAAGGAGGCAGAACCAAATTTGAATGTTTAATTGCATTGTCAAGTTGACAAATAGGCCTACATAACTTAATGTAGCCTTGGCAGCTGGTCTAGTTTGGGATGCACTGGGTTGTTTTGATTTTGTTGCCCTTTTTTCTTTTGCTTGCTAGCTGCCTTTTCCTGCTCTATTCTTTCCTTTTCTGGGGTGTCAGTGAGGATACAGCTTGACAATTTCTTTCGTTATTGAGTTCCTTTTCTGGCTGCAGCCTTGAGATAACATGTGACAACCAACCCCCCAAAAAATTTGACGACCAACCCCAACTTGAATTTCTTGCTAGCATCAAGGCCAACAACCATCTGACAACTAATTAGCTTGCTAACCACAATCTAAACTATAGTTTACCCTTCACACTTTCTGAGGGTAACAAGTGTTTTGTTATAAACCCATTGTGTAAAAGCCTAGAAGAAAAATACTGAGAAGCAAAATATTTTGAATTTGACATGAAAAACACAAAACATCCTCTCACCTGAAATGCAGCAGTCTAACTCCAAGGAAGTCTATGTGAATGTGACCTCTGATCCCAATTCTGGACCTTTTTTATATCAACATTTCAGAGCTAGCGCGCTCTGGTGGCGAGATATAACGAATGTGACATCCAACCCATGTGACAAATTACCCCGTTCTCCCCTACCGCTTTAAATTTCACAATATCTCAAAATGGCAGTTGCTTAAAACTTGACATTTGTTGTACACTGGGGATGTTTTAGTTGCTTTGAACCACAAGCTCCCTCATATATTATTTAGCACTTTCCTCCTGTCTAGCGGATAACCGATTGAATATTGATGCTTGGTCATGATCCCAGATCAACGACTACTGTTTGGATCTTATTTGTCCTGCGGGATTTAGTCGAACTCAGACTGATTGCACATTTAGCACTCCGTACGATTCGTAAAAGCACCACAGTTCTAAACAACACTATCACATGAAGCTGCAATAAATGTTTAAAAAAGCATCTTTGCTTCTATGTTTCATTTGTAGGTGTTATCTTATGTAGGTGAAGGTAACCTTCTAAGTACATTCTATTTGGTTTTGTGAATACAGATTCCCAAATATTTTCTAATTAGTTTGACACTATGAAAGAGTGATTAAGCAAAATAGGCTATATAGAAAATAACTTTATTCTCAGTTACATTTCCTTTTCATTGCAGCCATTCTAAATCGCTGTCTAAATGTTTAATGTCTAATCTTGAATCTTAATTTGTTTTCTTTGTTTTTACTATCTCTTAAATGCAAATTTCTAATGTCTAATCTTGATGTATTTTATTACCCTGTAAAGCACTTTGAATGTCCTTGTGTCTGAATTGTGCTATAGAAATAAACTTGCATTGCCTTGCTTATATTACAATATATGAATGTTTTGTATGTTTTTTTAAGACAAACTAAAAAGTGCAACCAACCAGCAAATTCTTTTTAAAATGCTTTATGTCATTAGGACTTGTTAGCATATTTTTAAGTATGGCTGATTAAGCAGGAGAGCAAAACTTTTCAGTAGTTGATTAGAAATATAATCTGTCAGATCAAAGAGAAACTGCCCGACACTCAAGGAAAAGGGCCATAAAAAAAAAGTTGACTTTGTGCTCTTTCATCATGACCTTTCCTCACAGCACCAGAATACTTGCTGCTCACCTGGGAGTGACCCTGGTCAGCTCATCAGTGGGGTGGAGGATCCGGCAGGTTGTGAAGGTGTAGGTGGAGCTGGTGTGGGCCATACATTTACCAGGGTAGTACGCAGCTACAAGTCAAACAAACATGTACGGTCAATAAAAGGAAACTCCACACAGGGTCAACAAAGTAAAGGCTTACATAATACAGTGTGCCCTCCTCACCCAGTACGTCAGTGTTGCTGAGATGTGGCGATGGGGATGGAGAGGGTGGTGAAGGTGGAACGAAGCTGGGTGCAGGCGGCCCCATGATGGGGTCACTGATGCTGGAGGTAGAGGGCACGGCCGGGGAGACAGCAGCCGTGGAGGTGGGCAGATTCTGGAAGTATTGCTCCCCTGGTTCATCCTCCTCAAAGCCACCCCATGGATATACCTGTAGGCAACGTGGCACAGTGCAGGAACAAGAGTACAAGTCATTACAGATGCTTTCATGTGCTATAGAATGTACTTTTACCTGTACTAGGATTAACAGTTATTAGGGCAAGGGGTACCTGACAAGTTATAATTAAATTAATTAAATAAACGCACACAGGGTTATAATGTATTATATTCATCTTTGTCTCCTTGACAGGTTTTGGAACAAAAAGTTATTACTTTTGGATGATCAAAGAAAAGGAGCCCTCCTACTTTTTAATTTACTTCAATGGGATCTGACTTCCTCAAAGATAAGACAGGACTATGAACCCCAATATTATTTGAGCAATGAGAAAAAATGACTAATGACATTTATAGCATTCTACCGTGCAGTAGTAAAAAAATAACATTTCTCAAGTTTACATTTTATTCATATATATACATATATTCATATGTGATATAATTTTCACATATTGTAAACATACAGGGATATATGAGTCCGACCATATTGTAAATATGGACTCAGAAGTCTCTCTCTTACGTACGCACGCACGCACGCACGCACGCACGCACAAACAAACAAACAAACACACAAAAACACACACACACACACACACACACACGTACCTGCTCCAGCTCTAGTTCCAGGGGTCTGTAGCCCTTTGGCACTACTCCTGGCCTGGCGTCCAGAATCACACCTAGGTGAGGCTGGGCTAACTGCTGCCAGTGATGCAGAGTGGCAGAGCCTGGTGGAGAGAATACATACATACTGCATTGTACTCAAGCACGTACAATCAAACATGTGAAGGGTTATTTATGATGCAATTACTATTACTTCTGTCACTGTCTCTTTTATCATCAGCAGACATTCAGTTCTTCTGCTATGGAGTTTTCATGAAAAGACAAAACAGCTGGCTGTGTCCTAGGGGTTCAGTTAAAAGGCTCACTAGGCTTTCCTATGTTAACAGGTGATACATCATGATATTTATAATGTGTAGTAATTGGTTTTGTGATAATAGTGCAGAGACAAATCGACAGTTATCCTAATATTTAAGTAGGTTTTACGAACATACAGTACTGGCCCATGGGCTAGTACAAGACTGCAGATAATGTGGTAAACGCATAACAAGTAACCAATATAAGTATGCATTTAATGCAATTAACTACTTTTAGTGGTTGATTCGACTTTCTAATAAAGAACTCCATTAAAAAAACAAGTGAAGAGTAAGCATCAGTGATCAGGATGACAGACAGAGATGTCAAAGAAACAGACACTAAGATGAAAACACTGAGATGAAAATGAAATGGCGGAAAAATTTGAATGAGAAAAAGGTTTCTTTATTAGTCAGAAACAAACAGAAGTAGCAAGCAGTGAAAGAATGAACGAACAAATAAAGCATAAAAAACAGGAGGTCATTAATGAATAATAAATAGCAAACAAACATAAAGACAGTATAATTCATATATGTAGATGAAGGCGGAAATGCAAACAAACAAAGACAGAAATAATGGCATGGTCTCTATACATCATGAAGATGCTTTCTACAGTGGGTTAACAGCAGACACTGCGCTTTTAAATGAAGTATGAATTTCCACCACCAGAGGTCAGCACAGGCCAACGACAGCCACATAACAGGTTCTGTGCCTCTCTCAGGGTTCAAACTTGTACATTATATGCATGGCCACACCCCAGTCAGTGATGTCACATCAGGTGCTCTCCAGCAGAGTACTTGTATGTGTATATAGCCGTGTTATAATAAACCCTAATCTTAAGTCTGTTTCCCTCACCCCAGAGGCATCACTTAAAGAACACCACCAGCAAATTATTTGGCTGCATAACATAAACCAAATGTGAATTGAAATCACCTCTTTCTTTCTTTCTTTCTTTCTTTCTTTCTTTCTTTCTTTCTTTCTTTCTTTCTTTCTTTCTTTCTTTCTTTCTTTCTTTCTTTCTTTCTTTCTTTCTTTCTTTCTTTCTTTCTTTCTTTCTTTCTTTCTATGGTGTAGCCTATCTGTCTACAACCACTCCCTGGGCTGTGTGTCTTTGTAATAGCTGTGTGGGGACGACGCGAAGCTGCCTGACTTGTGGTGGTGCATTAGAGACCAGAAGGAGTTGAAGAGCATCAGGGACAGAGGCCTCTGGCTCTCCCTGGCTGCCTTGACGCTTCCTCCTCCTCCCCGCTCTCTGGCCCACCTCCTCCCCCTCTCCCTCTCTATCCCTGCCCCGGTCTTCCTGGCCCAGCCCCAGCCTGGCTCCCTCTCCTTCACCCCCCTCCTCTCCTCCCCGTCCGTCCCCCAGACCCTCTTCTTGGTGGTGCCCCCCCGCTGTCGGTTGCAGCTCAGCCCGCTCTCCTCCCTCTCTCCTCCCTCACCTTCCAGAGGCTTGACGATCTGGAGCTTGTCCGGGAGGTAGTTCCCTCGAGAGGCCCAGACGTGGAGGTTCCCCAGGGACATGATGCTCTCGGAGGGGGTCAGCAGTGTGGTGCTCTCCTGGCCCATGCCTCCTCCCCGTCTCCGACCACGCTCCTCCTCAAAGAAGCGCCGCTCGCTCAGGTTGTTCTGCCGACGCAGGGACAGGCGGCGCAGGGCCAGACGCAGGTCCTCAGCCCCAGAGGCCTTCTTATCTCGGCCCTCTGTGCCGCTGCCAGAGCAATGGATGAAACGGTAAACCAGAAGGGATGAGAACGTTTGTCAGTGAATGAATCTAGAGAAAACTTGTGCCAAATTGTTTAAGTACATGCTATGTAAACTGTTGGTCTAACATCTGACTAATACTCAAGGTTCAACTCAAGACATGCAGTCACTTAAAAGGTCACATGTGGCACTTTTCCACTGCACATGTAGCTCTACTCGACTCTGCTCAACTTGGTTTTGGTAGCAGCACCGTAGCATGGGTCGTTTTCCACTGCAAATAGTACCTCCTGAACATTTGTATACAGTACAAAGGGGCAGAAAGCCGACTCTGAAGCCAAAAAGCAAAGCAGAAATTATGAGCAGTTGTTGTGCTATTGACTGAACCAACAAGCCAAAAATCGGATGGAAAATGTAAATCTGACTGGGGTCTGAACACCTGTTTTCAGAAAGGTGGAGAGAAAGAGGGGGGGGGGGTTCTTATTCTTTGGGAGTCCCTAGACACAGCAGAGACCCATATTAATGTTGAAAAACATGGAAAAACTCTCTTTGCATAAAAGATGACCTTTAAATGTCACTCTTTGATTCATGGAGATTCCTTAGAAACATCCGAAATCTCAACTTCCTCTCTCATCCATTAATTGTATTAGCCTGCTCCTGCTCACCTATCCTGATTGGATGCCGTCTCCATGAGGATGCTTTGCGTTCGGTTGTCGAGGGCACTGCCATCTCCGCTGATGTCGCCTGCGTACACACTGTAGTGTGGTGTGGAGAGGCCGCTGGACTGCGGGGATGTGCGGGTTGACAGAGACTGGTTGGAGCCCGGGATGTTGGAGTTGGTCGGAGTCAGAGAACGCTGACGGACTGTCTGGTTGACGTTCTTGACCGTCTCAAACACACGCCTTCGATGGGTTCTGCACACAACCAAATACAGGAGAATTAGCCATACTGCATGAAGTAAGTGTAGTTTTATTTTTTTATTATTTCTGTGCAATTTGTTTGAGATTAAGATGATTTATTCCAACTACTTTGTAGGCAAGTAAATGGACAGAGACAAAGAAACACAAATGGTGTGACTATGTAAAACTTTCTGGATTAGCTTGTTAGCCTGGCCAATTTACCACAACTGTCAGCTATCTGGATAAGACTGTACATTAGCTGTCCTGGTGACCTTTATGATAATAATGACGACAGATTGATAAGAAAGGATGTAATTGATAAAGCTATTTTCCAATGTTCTATTCATTCCTTTCCCTTGCCTTAAGCCATTTCTTTGGGCTAATCTCTCTCATTTCAACCATGGGTAATGTACATGTAAGTGAAACTAGCTAAATGTTTTTCTAATACTGAATTTACTGATTTCAACTCTTGCTTTATGTCATATGTTTTAGCTCTTGAGAAGAAATCAAAGCACAGGTAGTCTAAAATGCGGAATGTGAGAAAACCTGGTCCTATGCAACAAGCAGTAGGCTATGTAAAATACAGTTGCTGTCAAATGGACTGTTCGGACACACTTTTGTTCCTCGCACTCGGGGTCATCCAGACTCATCTCCTTTCTCATGGTTCCCTCAATCTCAGCTGCCAGGGAATCCTGCAACACAAATACTAGTGAGGAACGGAGGATGACCATGTACACACACACACACACACACACACACACACACACACACACACACACACACACACACACACACACACACAGTCCCTCACCATGGGGTACAGTCCCAGGGGATGCTGGCGCCGAGGGGTCCCTGCGGGGTAGTTCCTGTTCCTCAGGTTCTTCAGCTCCTCCTGGGCTTCATGGAGCATCTCGATACACTCTGTATACTTCTCCTCCAACTGCTGGAGCTGTTCATTGTGGACATTTAAGATTAACATCAGACCGTCTGGTGTCAGTTTAGCTAGTGAGGACATGTGGTGGAGACAGGGCGGTGATGTGTATGGTTACGTTACCTCTTCTGTGAGCTGCCTTTGGGCATCTTTGGCTGCTATCAGGTGTTGAGCCAGCTCCTCGTTCTCCACCGCAAACTAGGAAAAAACACGCGCACACGACCGTACATTACAAGTGTCACCTTTTTGTTACCATTACTAATGGGTTGGAGTCTCTGTCCGTGTGTGCACTCACAGATTTGGCTTTCTTCTGCAGATCTACTATCTGGGAGAGGAGGTGTGTGATCTCCTCTTGCTGTCGTGAAGCGTCGTCGGTCTTACGAGCCAGCTCCTCCGCGATGACAGAGATCTGGAGACTGGACAACCCTGACAGGACAGGACAGTTTAGTTCAAACGGAGGGAGGGAAAGAAATGTGTCCAAAGCATCAGGTACACACCATGAAATAGAGGACACAGTAGTCAGAGGGAGTGTGGAAAAATGTGGATAAAAAAAAACACAAGTCTAAACATGCACACTTATACAGGAAAACAGCATAAAGGGCTGAGACAGAAATGGAGGGCGAGATAAGACTTACTGAGTTCTTTCACACAGTCATTGACAAGCTGCTGCTCCTTTTCCTCGTAGGTTTCAGTCTCTGTCTTCAGGTGGTTGGCCTGCACGAAGACATTCCAATCAAATCAAATCAGTTTTTATCTATTTAGCCAAAATATGGGCTTCACAGCCCGTACACAATATAACACCCTCTGCCCTTAGCTCCTAAGCTGGACAGAGGAAAATCTCCCAGCCAAAAAATAATAATAATTTAACAGGGGAAAAAATTGACAGTACATTCACGATCAAACAATGTATTCCTAGGAATTTCAGCTTCTTACACCACGTTGATAATACTGTGTGTGTGTGTGTGTGTGTGTGTGTGTGTGTGTGTGTGTGTGTGTGTGTGTGTGTGTGTGTGTGTGTGTGTGTGTGTGTGTGTGTATACCTCTGAGCGGAGCGACAGGTTCTCATCTTCCAGATCTTTGAGTTTCCTGTGGAGCGTGTCTCCTCCGAAGCCTCCTGAAGCTGAATCCACTTTACTCTTCTTTCCCCTGTGTGAACACATGAACACATGAGTGAGTCTGAAACTCATACTGTAACTCAACACAAGAGTTTGCTTGCCTTTTACCGATTATGCATCCCGAAAACCATGAATTAGGAAAATTGTCCGAACAACTTATTATAGCTAAGAATATAGAGATAGTGATGGAGAAAGAAGGGATGCTCACGTACGTTGGGGAGCTGGACTCATCCTCGCTCTCGTCCACTGCATTGGTGTAAAACTGCAGCAGCTCATCCTTCAGGTTCAGCTCATGGTGCAGCTGGGCCACCTGGGAAAATGACAGTTGGATGATCTTTTTTTTCCCCCATACAATCAAAACGCATCTCTTCAGAAGAGCATTTAGCTAAACTTTCTTTGAGGCTCCCCCTTTTAATAGTTTTTTTCTCTGAAGCACTTTGAGATTCTTGAATATAAAGTGCATTATAAATCAAATGTATTATTATTATTATTATTATTATTATTATTATTATTATTATTATTATTATTATTATTATTATTATTATTATTATTAGTATTATTATTATTATTATTATTATTATTATTATTATTATTATTGTCATAATTATTATTATTATTATTATTATTATTATTATTATTATTATTATTATTATTATTATTATTATTATCATCATTATTATTATTATTATTAACATTATTACAATGACATAATAATTCAAAATAAATAACCCTTTAAAATTATCCATGATTTTGGAAATACAGTAAGAATTTGACAACAAGAAAAACCCTAACTCAAGGTTCACTGATTAGCCATAACCATATAATATGGATGATCAGATGATGTCAAGTTTTCTCAACAGTCATGGAGATGGAACTGTTGATATTATTGTTATTTTTTCCAATCCCCATCCCCTTAAATACAACTCCCATTGAAAGCTAGTGAGTAGACCTTGAGTTGGGACTGGTGGTGTAAGATAACAAGAATGTGGTGATTCATCAGTAGCTATGTGTGTGTATGTGTGTGTGTGTGTGTGTGTGTGTGTGTGTGTGTGTGTGTGTGTGTGTGTGCGTGCGTGTGTGTGTGTGTGTGTGTGTGTGTGTGTGTGCAAGTGTGTGTGTGCGTGCGTGCATGTGCCAACCTCTTCTGCGATTTGCCCCACTCGTTCCTCCAGATAGTCATTCTGCTCAGTCAGATTCTTGTTCTTCTTCAGAAGCGTTTGGCCGATCCTTGCAGCCAACTCCAAATCTCTCTCTTTCTGTCAGTTGTAAACGCAGGAAGAGGAGAGAAGAGAAGCATCAATAACCCAAACATCCCATAATATAACATTGGCAACATACATTTGCTGTTGTTGTTGGTGTTGTTGGTGGGGGCGGAGGTTCAGCCACTGTTGGTAATTCACTTTCTGCTGTCTGTATATTGCTGTTTACTTGTTTTGTCTCTCTCTAGCAGCCTCCCTTAGTGATTTAGGACTCATTAGGAATCCTTTGAATTACAGTGATGGAGCAGACAGAAATAGAGCGTCTCACCTCCTCCAACAGACGGGTGACGGCATCTATGTCATTGTAGGTCTTCGTCATCTGGCCCACTCTGTCTGCACATAGCACTGTGTGAACACACAAACACATTGATGAATAGATAGACAGGCAGGCAGACAGACAGACAGACAGACAGACAGACAGACAGACAGACAGACAGACAGACAGACAGACAGACAGACAGACAGACAGACAGACAGACAGACAGACAGACAGATAGATAGATAGATAGATAGATAGATAGATAGATAGATAGATAGATAGATAGATAGATAGATAGATAGATATGACTAAAAAGCACAGATGACATTCAAAGACAAACACAATGAAAAGTAAGTACTGGTAATACCTCATGTAGAACTTGTACAATAGCATGTTCAAAAGCATGTGTACACACACACACACACACACACACACACACACACACGCACACACACGCACACACACACACACACAATCACATTATGTAACACTTGACAAAGTCAGCGGTGTGGAATAGGTCATTTTTTTAAGTTGCAGCACCTCCATCACCATTGATATAATGTGAACGTGTGAAAGCAAGGGAATCTATTGCCCTCCCCGAGGTGACAGCTATTGACTCCAGAGCCCTGATCGATAGCCCGCTGTACAAAAATATTGAACACATTATTGTAAAACCCTTTGTAATCCAGTGAGCATGTCAACCATGCAGGACAAAATATATATTAGCTGTTTTGTCATCAAAGCGCCTTGGAGTATCTCCTTTGTAAAATGAATGAAAGCCAACAGTGTTTCAAACCACGGACCACTCTGGTTAATGGAGTGTAGAGAGAACTCGTCTGAGCTCGAGGGCCAATGTGTCACAACACGGCAAACTCAAAAGTCAACCCAAGCTTCAGGAAATTCCTCTAATTGAGAAGAACTAAGCCAGAGACAATCTCCAGTGTAGAAACAAGACACACACTCACTCTAACTCCTTCTCAATTATGTTTTTGTTGTTTCTAAAGAGCCTGAATCATTTTTAAAAATAAATACCAACTTTGTAATCTGTTGCATTCAATACATCAACCGTTACAGGGAAATCATATATAATTCAGCTGGCACTTCCGACTCATGTACAGAAACATCAACAAAGCGCTGGGTAAGGAAAAAATAAACGCCACCGTTTAAACCGATACACATCCTCAAACCAACACAATAAAAAGGTGTCTTTGCATTTTGTTACCTTTCTTGTCTTCCTTATAGTACCAGTCTTTCAGCGCGCCCTCATCCCTGGCTACTCTCTCTACAGCGATGTTGTTGTTGTCCATTTCCTCCACCATGACCGGCAAGCAGAAACACCACTGATCTATTTCACTTTCCCTCTCATCATGTAGCCTACTGCTCGGCTACTGTGTGCCCGGCCCGGAGACTGAATTGTTTTCTCCGCCCACACGGGTGAGTGCGAGGGAGGGAGAGAAATGAGAGAGAGAGACAGAGAGAGAGAGAGAGAGAGAGAGAGAGAGAAACACACTATACAGCAGCTGAGTTGAAAGGTTGTGTCAAGGGTGGAAGAAAGAGCCAACCAAAGGTGGCAGGATAAAGAGTGAACTCCCAGAAGTCTCTGCTGTTCACCTGGCTTGCTTCCTCTTTCTGCCTCCAGCAGCCTCTGTTGCCATTGGAGACCCTCGTCCACAATACAAACCCCCTAGCACACGCAAAGAGACCTTCACACCAACTCATTACCGCGGATCACAAACACACACACACACACACACACACACACACACACACACACACACACACACACACACACACACACACACACACACAAGTTCGTGCACACACAAAAACAGAGGTTGTGTCTTTCCTCTCTAACTTCTTCTTGGCTCAATAACAGAACACAACACAGACTAGGAAGCAATTAAATAACTTAATAACTTCCGCCAGACTAAATAGATTGATCGCAACACAGTGTAAAACTAAAACTACACCCTTTCAACACTGACGTCACTCATAAGCATCTTTTCCCTTTTAACTAATGTTATTTATGATATTCCTCATTTTAACTTACTTGAACAAATGTAGGCTAAATACTTTTAGTAACCTGCTAAGACTTTACACTACCTCTGTGTATATTTTATTAAAACTTTAATTTTTTCATTTGAGCACAAACTGTGAATTGATAACATGACACAAGTAAAGAAATAGCGTGCTAGCGATACAATTCTGTATACATTAGATAATCAAGAGCAGATAAATCTCCCTGACTCTGTAAACATGATGTCACTATAGACAAAATAAAATGAATCCATATGTAGCTTCAGACCACACTAAAGTCTGGGCATAACAAGGCCGGGGAAAGTGAAAGTGGGCACAAGCCTACAGAGGGAGGCTACCATGTCAGAGAAATTACAAATTGGACACCGTTAATGACGTGGAAAGTTACTTATCCACTCGTATTAATCTGAAGGAATTAACCATTGCAGTAGTCATACAATACACATGTGGCACATACAACAGAAACAAACAAACACAAGCTGATGATACATAAAGGGAAGGCTTTAAAGTCAGTCATCATCATGTCCTGGGAGAATGACAATATATTGATCAGCCTCAGGGCCAACTAGCAGAAACACTATCCGTTTTCAATGGTTCATTGACAGGCTACAAAGTAGTTTGTAGTTATAGTGACTCTGTCTGTGGACAAATTGTAAGAGAGAGAAATCAGTGTGCGGTCTATTTAACCACAGATAGCACAGGACAATTTGACAATGACATAGGCCTACATACACCTGAACATTACAATTAAGACGGAGGTTAACTGTGCAGATGTATGTATAGCATATTCAACAATAATTAAAAAGTAGTTATGTTACAGTAACACCTTGTTCCCTATGTTTCACTACAGTGCTGAATAAAGAATATGCACTAACCGTCTTGGTTTTTTAATACATCTGAAATATGTATTAAAACATGTTGCAGGCACCAATAAAGTCTCAAGGCAATTTAATGTGTTTCAACCTATCAAGCCTTGCACACATACATTCACTCAAACTAAAGCCGATTATCTTTCAGAGAGAAATTTGAATATAGAAAGGTGGTGTAAATCCTTTAAAAAAAAAAGCCAATCCCAATATAAAATCCCACTGCTTTAATCTCCAGAGTATCCCATCCTCGTCTACAGTATTCCTTTTCTACATTTCCGCAGAAAAGATAGTAAGATGGCCATGAAAAAAAAGCTTCCTGCATGCTTCATTGAGACCATCAGCACCAGATATAAAAAGACATACACTGTATAGAAAAACGTGGCATTGCTTGTGACAGCCCAGTAGCCAGACTTACAGAAGTATTTGAGTGTCTCTTCTATCTGCTCTGTGGTCAGATCTAGCCTGGTGTCGGGGGCCACCAGGGGAGTGTGCAGCCAGTCATCATTGTCGTAGCCGTAGACAGTGTCGGCACGTAGCCGGTACACTGGCAGCTGCTCCTCTAGAAGACTGATGATCTCAAACTCAGGCAGGTCCGTGCTGTTACACACATCTGGGAAACAACACAGAGGGGGACACAAGAGGGATGGAGGCACGTGAAATATACTGCATATATACCGGCAGGGAAATTCTAATCACAGCCCAGTTGGCACAAACTACTTAATCATTTGTGTTTTATTCAATGCCGACCAGTAACCATGAGGTCGCTGGTTGGATCCCCCGGCACCGGACAGGTGGGTGTTATTTGTAAAAAAATAGTGGTGGATGGTATTACATGGAAGGTGCCAACCATCTCTATTATTCCTGAAAAATAACCAGTGTGATTCAGACCATTTTAAACCAGCGTCCATTTAGGAGACAATGCTATCAACTAATAGACAGGTAAAGACTTCTTAAAATACTTGATTTATTGGTTTTTAAACATGTATTGTAGTGTAGATTGTGTAGAACTTTGCGCTGTACTTTTAAACAGTTTTAAGGTATTTTCTTTGGGCATTTTCCCACCTAAGAGTCTGAACCAAGGTTGATGTTTTTGGTTTCACATTGCAGTTCTGTGAGCACAATAAAGAACTTCCATGACATATAAGGCTCAGTTCTGTCGTCATCACCTACGTGGGCTGCATCTATGTACTGTACATTGATTGGTTTGTAGATCTATATTGCGTCTGACGTCAGCTTGTTGTCAATTCTGTGGCTAGTCCAACCATGGTTTAGTTTCATCTGGACCGAGACCACCTCTTTTTGTTGGACCAAGGTCTGGCTGTTTGGTACAGACAGTGACCTCAAAATACTTCCTCCGCCTTTGGATGCCCGGCTACATGGATGTCGTGGTATTTGTAAAAAACTTACTTCATTAATAACTTCATACAGTATAACCTTTTCTTGAGTTTATTAAATAATGCCATTTGGGACATCAGGTATTCCAAAGTATTACTTTATAATCACAGATAATAAGAAAGTATGAACACTTAACACAGCCTCCATAACGTAATGAACTCTAAAGGTGCGAACACACTAGGCACTTTACACGCGTACAGACGCGTATGAAATCGGCCGTTTTTCCATAGGGAACCATTGGTTTACGCGCGTACATGGCGCGTAAATGCGTCACTTGCGCTAGAGATGTGCTGCATATGCTTCAAAGGAACAGCAAGCTACATAGCACTGTACCAGCTTCACTATGTGGCTATGTTTCGACACAACAGAGTTCAGTCAGAGATGCAATCCTTTTATGCTGTGACAAAGCTCTACTCCTTTGAGTGAACCCTTTAACAACCCAATGGATACTAGACTCTATTACAAATTGAAATCAATCTGTGCTCTATCTGCATTCTTGATAAGTCAGACCCAGTCGTGTACTGTACCTGTGATGGTCTCAGCGTCCCTGCAGTCTGGCGGTGCAGGGTGTGTGTGTGTCTGGCAGCACTCTCCCTGGCTCACATACTGCTCCTCCTGGGGCCGCTGCTGGTCCCCCTCAGGGTCTGGGTCCGGGTCCAGGTCCAGGTCCAGGTCTGGGGCCGGGGCCAGGGAGGGGGCCGGGGAGGCCAGCTTGGCTCACCGCTCACTGCTGCAGAGAATCAGGGGCCATGGGCTTCTGGAGCTCCACACGGCTGGACAGGAGGTACAGTAACCTGGAGGGGAGGAGGAGGAGGAGGAGGGGGGAAAGGGCTCAATGACACAATACACTAGACTGGTAAGACAATTTAAATAACATCCTCCAAACGAAACAGATTCATCACAACACGCTGTATTGCTTAAATTACACACTTTCAACACTGACATCACTCATAACCATATTTTTCTTTTGTAATTTTATTTGTAATATTCCTCATTTTAACTGACTTGAACATATGTTTCTTTTAGTAACTTGTTAATACTTTACCCTACCTGTGTGTATATTCAATTCAAACTTTCATTTTTTTCATTGAGCACAGTAAGATGGACTCTGCCACACCAACATTTCACTGCACATACTGTATAAGCATGTGACAAATAAGGTGTTACGAATCTTTGAATCCTCAAAAATTCAACCGTAAAGTGATAAAAGTGACCAAACTAAAGAAAGAGTGTGCTAGCGATACAATTCTGTATAAATTGGTTCCCCTGGGGCTCCACAGGGCTAGACAGGAGGTACAGTAACCTGGGGGAGGAGGAGGAGGAGGAGGAGGAGGAAAGGGAGAGATGCAGAGACCTATATAGTTCACAGAGCTGTGCATACTTGTGTCGGTGTAACGCAGGGCACACACTAATCAATGCGCCTCTCTCTCCCTGCAGACTCTTTAACTTCAAGTGGTGCTGGCTGCTGAGTCTGCACTGTGATGCCTGCCAGCTGGATGAACAAATCACAGCCTAACCACTGCATTGACATCACTTCTCATCCCTCTGGGAAAACAGAAGAGGAGGAGGAGGAGGAGGAAGGTGGGGGTTAAGAGCAACTCCTGAACTCTTGATGATAGCATAATATAATGAGAGTGTGCTACTTAATTGATCCATGTACTGGGAATTGTTTTGTTCGTTGTTATCTGCTCACGGGACTGCAGGCAATACTGCAGCACGGTGGCTCTTGGACTGGAACCCACATCTCCTGACCTGGCCTAGTAGTCCTAGTCAATGGAGGCCTTCCTCACAGCACAGACTAGTGGAGTAGCTTACTGAGACCAGAATTTGATCTTAGGTCTTCTCTACCTGAAGTCAAAGGTGGAGTCAGCGATACTGGAGGATGATTGTGGTCAAAATTACGTTTTGTCCAAATCAGTGTATCTCTCTTCAAGATCCACTACCTGTCAGTACTGTGTGTGAAAAACACAGCCTAGGCTCTGTAAACTGGCACGGTACTTGTTACGTTGGGCCCCACTTTGTTTACATACCCCTTTGTTTACATACCAGCTCTCCGGAATCGCTGACTCCACCTTTAATACAACCTTGCTGATGCTTAGCAACCTTGCAGCGCTCTCTCCTCACTCTGCAGAGTCCTGTGTGTCACAGCAGGCTACAATACATGTAAACACAAGAAACCTGGATTATGAAGCTCACCTGAGTGTCAGATCAAACAGAAAGCCGTGCTGCTAGCCGAGCAGAATATAAATAGACACAGAGAGCAGATGCATAATTGTCTGTGTGTCCTTTGTTACATGAATAGGTGTGTGTGTGTGTGTGTGTGTGTGTGTGTGTGTGTGTGTTTCTCTTGTCCCTGTATTTGCATAAAATAACAGACCCTGACATGAAACAATAATGTGGCTGATAAGCACATGCATGACACCATAGAGATAAAGGTGAAGAGAAGCGTAGGCATACACTCTGTTCTCTGTAAAGCAGCACTACAACCTTGGGACGTCTTTCCCATTGCGGCAGTGTGCATGCCGGGCTCCACTCTCAGTGTGGACTGGAGTTTAGGAGGACGTTTACGTGCCTGGTAAAAACCCCTTTTCAACGGGACAGCAGTCTTAACAATTACATAATCTGTGTGGATGAAGGATGATTTGCAGATTTGGGATTAAAAGTCATGCAGCCTAACACTGCCAAAATCACCGTCCCATTGCTACTCAACCATATGTGTGTACTTGTTAAAAATAAATAAAAATTAGATGAGACCTCCTCATTTTCGGCTTTCAAAAGAGGACCAGGAGGATGAGCGCCTGGCAAGCAAGAGCTATTCAAAACTATATTAGCCTACTTTATTAGACCAAATCCCATTCAAGATCATCAATCTGTTAAAAAAAACACTGAATCAAATCTGGGAATCTAACACAATGGAGAGATTATACTTAATTCCGGCTGGTTGGTATTTGAAATGACCTAAAATAAAAACAGATACATTATGACCTAATTGTTTAACACTTTCGCCAGGCCAAACAGATCACAGTTTTTCCCACAGTCAGAAATATTACTACAGCCTTGTTGCAGTGACTGCTGTCTGCTGCTGCTGCTGCTGCTGCTAACAGTAGTTCCAGTAAATAGGCCAGGCAGGGTTCATTCATGCATGTGGCATAAACAATGACATTTGAACGCTGTCTGTTGAGGGAGTGGCTTCAGTCGTTCAGGTCGCGTCACGGATGCGGATGGATCTTGAATTTTATGGAATCGTGCCTTTACAGTTACAGTATCCTAACACAATAGCCCAAGTGCATTGACATGATCGGCTGACCTTATGATGCGTTACATCGTAATTCGCCATTAAAATCATTCATCTGTGAAGGAAGTGAAAGCATAGGAGCCCAACAGGCCTACTCACACTCAGCGGTGACTGATCCAAAGTGGACAACCTGTCAACAATTTCCAAAAAGGGACTATGGTGCAGATCAGCAGCCCAATACCACAGGGAGGAAACGAGCAGATATGGATTACTGTCCTGATGAATAGGTAGAGGTCTCTGTCAGACAGTGTGCGTGCAGGCCGGGCGGGTCGCTGAGATGTGTCTCTTGTCTGGACTCCCTGCGCAGCGCTCACAGCTCCGGATGATCAAGGTCACCTTATTATAGGTGCGCATCCCAAAGTCGCTCTTCTTGACCCGGTCCACTTCTCTCCGTCCGTCCCTACAGCCATCCCCCCTATCTGCCTCTCCTCTCACTCTCTCGGGAGCCTCCCTTTACCGATGTGAAGCCAGCCAGCAGTAGCAGGACAATCACAAGGATTCTGGTCGCAGCCTTCAAAATAAAATCCGCACAAGTGAACATATTCAATACCTAAAAGCCACGGTTGAAATGTATTTTATTGAGAGATGCGTAGGGAATGGGAAATTGATATGTTGTGTTTTAATTTGTCATTTTCCGAATTTTGGCACGTATTCATTGCCACAAAAAAGATGAATGTATTTGTAGCTTAACAATAGATTTTGTGTGCTTTAATTTGAAAGCAACTTTTTGTCGTCGTTGTTGATGTTGTTTCTAACCTAACCTCATCCTGGCGAACTCCATCTGAGCTGACAGTTTCTGTCCCAGCTGCCATCCAGACACCCACACCGGGACCCAGCCCGTTCTGCACCGAGGCTCGGTGACGTCACGAGCACCCACAACAGAAAGAGAGCCTGTCCACTTTCTATTGAAGAAGCTGAAAAAACAAATGTATACATCAGTCAAGTCAGACCATTGATATTTGGATAATACTACTAGGGTATTGGAATATTTCACAATTTCGCGACTAAATATATGTCCAGCGAGCCACCTCCCCCGTTAGTTTCAGTCTACAGACGAAAAAGTTACAATCACCTCCTAAGCATGGACATCGTTTAATGCCTCTCATTGTTATGATCAGGGCTTTGATGCAAATTCTGAAGTCTGAACATTACGGTGGGAGCTGTGGTGCAGTTTTTTAGAGCAACTCAACCTGCACTGCACTGCAAAAAATTAAAAAAGGCAATACATCGATCTTTTTGTAGATTCATCCTCATATAAGTCAAGGTAAAAATCAGTGAGTGGTTCACAAATTAATTCCTAGTAAAATGTTAATTTTACTCTTAGATTTCAAGGTTTTACTGTTTATTTATTTATTTAGGGTGGCTTTTTAGTTGTAGGCTATGTTTGAGGAGAACATTTGGGAGTTCATGTATGTTGAAAGAATTGACTAAATAATAAACAAAACTGCAAAAGCCTCTTTAGGTATTCGGTTTCGGCCTTTCGGCCAACTGTTTAATTGTATTCGGTTTCGGTTTCGAATTTCGGTTTCCATTTCGGTGCATCCCTATTTCCAATGTTTGGTTCCTCCCCTCAGTCACTCCCCTTTCAGTTTCCTTTTGAGGCAGAGAATGTTTGTGTTTTGAACACACACGTGCACCATGTTTTAAAAGCGGCTGACGCTCTCACTACTCATCAGTTAAACCGAGATCCAGATGTGAGCACAAAGACACAAAGACAAATCACTACCTGACTCTTCAAGATGGCGAAGGACAATGGCTACGGCTACTCTGGTGAGATGCTAACTCTTTGTCTTAACTCTTTATTGAGAACTTGATAGGAAATGTACACACCTCCTTTAAAGGTCAGTGAGGTCATCTGTTCATCACACTTTGTGATGTGTGGGAAATTTGTTTTAGGTAGCAAGAATTAATATAAAGTGATTCTTTTGATGTTAGTGTTAAATTAAAAACTATTACTCACAAATTTAAGTGGAAATAGATTTTTAAACTGCTAATTTTCTGTAACATAATTTTATGAAAAATATGTTTTGATTTGAAAGAGGTCGTATAACTCAGTGCATATGTAAATCATCAAAAAGTGCTGGATTTTCCTTTTTTTTTTTCAAAGCTACGGAAATCCACTATTCTGTGCATCAAGGAAGTTAGCATTATTTCTGAATGAGATGTATAACACAGGAGCAAGTTGTTAACACCAAGCTCTTGTCTTATCAGATACATGTAGTAAAAGGGATGATTAGCATAAAGATGTAGGCTTGAAATGTAAACCAAGGGTTTATGACTTGGCCTGCTCAGTATAACGTGAGGGAGATAAGAGTCACCTACAAACCCTACCATTTACTGGAAATGTTTCCCTGCACGCGTAACTGACTGACTTGTGAAAGGCTTTACATCCAGTTAGTAGTTAATTTGTGCTATTGCTTCATATGTGTCACTCACTCAAGTTTAAGTTTCATTATCATATGCTAAAAAAAAGAATGTGTTCAGAAGAACACACAAGATAACCTTAAGACAAAAAAAGAATAGTGCTAAGATACATTATTGTGCAAAGTATTTAAAATATACATATTAAGTAAAATGTATGAACTAGAATAACTTAAAATACAATATTAAATAAAATACTGTACAGTAGAAAAAAATATACTTGGGAAGGTAGAAGTGAAAGCACTTTGTTGTGGCTGCTACTTTCAGTATTACTGTTTACTATTTTCTCAGCTGATGTTAGTTTAGAGCTAAATAAGCTTTATTGCAGCAATATAGTAAAAGATTAACAAGCATCAGGTTCAAATAACTACCATAAACATCTGTAATATAGTCATTATTTTATTTTGACGATTGAGATAGGGTGTTATAGGGTTATGAAATGACTCTATCATGAGACTGTTTGACCAAAGGATGCCACTTCACCACAGCTTTATTTTAGAATAAGTTGCCTGGGATTGAATTATTTAATTAATGTGTTTTTATTTTGTTAAATGTGACCGTTGTTCGATTAAAAAGGAATTATTGGCTTGACCAGCAAGATTTATAACTATGTTTTTCTTCCTTTTGCTGTTGTTGGGACAGACACGACACACAGGTGCGGCCGGTCCTGCCTCGGCCCCCTGACCTTCCACCAACAGGTTGTGGGAGACAAGGTCTGCCTCAGCCATGGTGGTCTACTCGCAGAGAGGACAGGGGACACATTCAAAAACGGCCTGGTGTTCAGCAGCCGCCAAGTGGAGGTCCAGGAGAGGATCCGTGTGAGGGTGGAGAAGGAATCGTTTCAGTGGCAAGGAGCTCTGCGATTGGGCTTCACCAACGTGCCACCGTCAGCCAGATCGCTGCCTCTGCCCCTCATGGCCATCCCCAACCTCACTGATCAGCCCGGGCACTGGGCTGCTCCCGTACCAGAATCTGTCTGTCAAGAAGGTTCAGAGCTGGAGTTCTGGGTGTCCTATGGAGGCAACATATACATCACAAGCAACAATGTCAAAAAGCACAAACTAATCATACGAGTGGACCTGAGCAAGCCGCTGTGGGCCATGATAGACATCTACGGACATACTAGCTCCATTCTTCTACTGGGTAGGTGTACTGTTAAATAAAGTGTGTTGTGTTGCACTGCGTTTTCCCTCCGGATATTTTACATGCACTGACAATGAGTTGTAGATTTAATGCCTCTAATCTTTGCTGCAGGCTCAGAAAGAAGGTATAGAAGGTCCTGCCCTGTACCTAAACACATCACCTCATCCCGTGTTGGAAGACGCCACAGCCCTGACATCTCCAGCCTCTTTGAAAACAGCGATGAATCCATATCCTGTCTTGACACAGAAGGCCTGTCAGGTGAGAAAAGAATCCTTCCAGGAGAGCAGGATGTAAAGAGTGAAATCTGATGTTCTGGTTGTTTAATTTAAAACAAAGGCACACATTTGCTGTGTGTTCCAGTCTTGTATTTATTGTGACCTCTCTCTCTATCTCTCTTTCTCTCTCTCTCTCGTGATCACAGGTGAAGGCAGTGTATTGGACTGCGTGGTGTGGATTGGAGAACAGGCCACGGTCACTCTGCCTTGAGGCCACCGTTGTATGTGTAACCTGTGCACCACCAGGGTCTTGAAGGAGTTTGGCAGCTGCCCGCTGTGTCGACACAACATCAGAGCTCCAACAGTGGAGGCGAGGCTGTGAGCTCAAGACACCAGGCAGGAATCGCCAAATATAAACTGCTAACTGACTTTAACTAAGGAACCACTAGGAGAAGCACATGCATATTGTGTCCTGGAAGCCCAGCCAGGAACAATGCTCTCTTTTCTATTATTTTATTTTGTGTGTTTGATACAACTATCTAAAACCTTTATTACCATTAACCTATAAAGCTGTTCAACTTTCTATATTAATCATATGCAGGATAAATACAGGTGCAGTCGTTGACAAAAAAAGAGAATGTGTTCAGAAGAACACAAAAAAACAAGATAATCTAAGACAAAAAAGACAAATAATGCAGAGACATACAAGTGCAAAACATTTTAAATCTAAAAATGAAGGCAAGGCAAGGCTGAGAGGAGCCATTGTTTTCCAGAGAACAATACATAGCTGAGTCAGCCATTCTTCGTCCTCAATACTTTAGAGTGCAATGTAAATTACAAGCCTGAGGAAGGCAGACCTTTGAGTAACACAGAGTTTCACTGTTTTAATGCATGGCCTGTATTCATCACTTTCACAATACTGTACAAACCATATTCAGTGCCTTTTATCACTATATGTTCCTGTTTTGGACATGTTTTACCTTAACCCCTGTATGACGTTTCCCTGCTGATGTAGCCTACGTATAGGCCTAAGTTGAAGCCAATTTTATTTGTATAACTCCAAATCAATTGTATTGAGTTAACAACCTGTCCAATATATGACACACTCTATATCGAGATAGTTAGCAACAGACCGTGTGGTACCCAATGGAGGAATGATCCCAGTGGAATGATCGTTGGTGTATCTAACTTTTTTTTTATTCATCTCCACCACGCAACAATCCATCATGTCACAGACTTTACATCGCCTCAAACTGATGTAACTGTGTTGCATTGACAGAGGAGCCAGCTATTTTCTTAGTGTTCATTGTGAATTCAAAACCTGGTTTAAAAACACTTTGGAGGGGGACTGTAGTTTCCTTTAGTATTATGCAAATATGTGGGTATCTTTGTCATAATATTTTGTAAAATACAATCACTCAAGTATAGCCTACTAGCACAAATGTACTAATGTTGCTCCATTTTGTGCAACTTTATACTTTTACTCCCCATTTGAATTTGCATAATAAATCATTTGACTATGATGTATGATACTATATTTTACATACATTTGATGCACATACTTTTAAGTACGTTTCACTGGCAGTAAAGCTTAAAAAGCAGGACTTTTACAATGTGGTAGGCTATAATTACTGAAGTAAAATATCTGTATACTTCTTCCCACACTGAATGCTACCCCATCAGAAAACGTAGTGTCAGCCTGCAGAAGTTGAGAGAATAAACTTAATGCATTGCACCTGAAGGCAGAAGCGGCAGTGAGCTCTCCATTATGAATGGCAGACTCATAAAGGTGAGAGAAGTATATAATCTAATGTTCGGCCAATAGATGGCAGCAGAGGACCTCTGAGCACATTTGTAGCGATGATGTTGTTTTGGCACATTTCAAGCAGACTTATGTATGCTGCATTTATAGGCTACAGCAAAAATAAACAATTGATAAATGTAACTCAATATGATGAATGGCGGTATGCGCAACTGATGCGCACATTGTTTCCATGAAGAATACGCGCTCTAACAGATTCCTTCACACAGTGGTGAGGTGTGTTCCCGAGTCTTGCACTGGAGCGTCTTGAACTGGATTTTGTAATGAGCCCTCCCTATTGTAAGTAACGGATAGCCTACATCACACAATACGCGCTCCCAGCTACCATTCATGCGCGTGGGTTTCTCCAGACTGCAGAAAAACAGTATGAGCGTCAAAACAGCACTGGCAGTTTGTCGGATGTAGCCCATGGCCTTTTCCCTTTCACCTTTGGTAAACAATGGATGGACAGTTTTGCACTTGTAGTTTTTTACGCATCAAGCTGAAGCAGTTCATCATTCGGGAAAACAACTAAACCTTTGGATATCAGATCTGATTTATTCGGATCATTTCATCAACCTGTGTGAACCATGTCGGCTCGAAGATGATCTCTATCAGTTACTGTTTTCATCAGGACTACTGAGCATGGGTCATGTTGTCAGAGTGAGTAGGATTCACCTTGTTTAGCCTTACCACCTCTCTGACTGTCTGGTGGTTGTTTACTATCTGCCCAACGCCTAGTGCACACCGGCTGCTGCACAATAGGCAGTGTCTAAATCTCCAACTTGGCTTACATTTCCCAAAATGAATTTCGACCAGATCCTCTCTGCCATCGGAGGCTTCGGCAAATATCAGAAGGTTTTGTACATATGGATCTGTTTGCCCCAGATCCTCCTCGCCTTCCACATGATGGTGAGCATCTTCACCGGAGCCACGCCGCCCCATCACTGCAGGGAGAGCCCGGGCACACTACCCGGGAATGAGTCCTCCTTTCCCGGTTCACTCAGCCTGAACTTCAGCCTCTCGGATTCCACCTGCTTCCCCTCTGAAGTCCAGCAGCAGGGGAACCGGACCGAGCGCGTCCCATGTGGCCGAGGCTGGGTGTACAGCAGGGAGACTTTCCAGAGCACAACAGTCACCGAGGTACGCTACATGCTGATCTGAACTATAAATATCATGTGTTTTCTTTGTTATGCAACTTTATTCATTCCTAGATGCATGCTCCTGCATGGAAACAGGGGCAATCAGCTGCAATACAACCTGCATGTGAGAGACGCTTCTGTTTTCCTCTGTAGAAATGATAACGAATTATTCCTTTGTTATTAGGCTTAAGAAGCACCCAAGTCTGAGGGATTTTCTTAAATCCCTAAAAAATAAAAAAATTAAGGAACGTAATATCACAATGTACTAGATACACAATTATCTTTTCCACCTAAAGATAAAAATATATTGTATTTTTATTTATCTATTTAGACATGATGGCAGATACACCAAGTACAATACAAATCCACATTTGGGAGTCTTGGGGCAAAAGAGGAGCTGCATGGCCTATTAAACATGATAACACAGCAAACCTGCAGCTTTTACCTTGGTCCTTTGGACAGTTGCTTGCTTGCAGTTGGTATTCACTGTTGATGCAATACACTATTATAATGTCAACATGGAGTCCTTTTTGAGTAGCTCGGACCCACAGAAAGTGATACCTGCTTGTATCATTCCACAGGCACCAATCTATAAATGATAAAATAATATGTTTGTTTCTCCCTCTTGCTATTGAACAGTGGGACCTGGTGTGCGACCAAGCCGGACTGAACAGTCTTAGTTCATCTATCTACATGTTTGGCCTGTTGGTGGGATCTGTGGTGTTTGGAGCCATGGCTGACAGGTAGGCATTCATTCATTCTCTCTCTCTCTCTCTCTCTCTCTCTCTCTCTCTCTCTCTCTCTCTCTCTCTCTCTCTCTCTCTCTCTCTCTCTCTCTCTCTCTCTCTCTCTCTCTCTCTCTCTCGATAACATGTGACCTAGGCTACTGATACAACACAGCCATTTCCTTAGCATTGTAGCGTGGTCTGACCCTGTTACAGTGACTCATTTGTGCATGAGTTAAGAGAGTAAACCCATTGTCCACACCTCCTCCACTCTCTCTGCACAAGGTACGGCCGTCGCTTCATCCTGCTGCTGTCCATCGCTCTTCAGACTGTGTTTGGAGTCGCTGTGGCCTTTGCACCCAACTTTCCCATCTACGTGACCCTCCGCTTTGTAGTCGGCACCACCATATCTGGAGTCATCATCAATGCCTTTGTACTCGGTACTAACAAAACTTAGAAGAAGAAAAACACACATACACACACACACACACACACACACACACACACACACACACACGCGCACATACAAACACCCTCACTGATTAATGAGCTAATCATCTAAAAAGTTGACGTTTTAGAGGTGGATATGGTTTAAACTTATACTAAACTAAACTAAACATCAGCATTTTAGCATTGTGATTGAGAGCATGCCGACATAGCAAAGCTGTGCCTATATACAGCCTCACAGAGCATGGCATGGGTATACAGTAACAGACTTGTTATCAGATTAGAAATAGCTAGTGTCAATTTAAATGCACAATAAGAAGAATATTTCGTAGGGAGTTTGGATTCCTCACATATGGATAATGGAAACTGTGAACAAAAAGCTGTAACAAGCAGCCACAGTTGGACCAGAAAAACATTCACATATTTGTCATATCTGCAGATAAGCCTAGTGTAATTTAAGTATAATAATGTCTCATATGTTTTTGTGCTATGTTTGCCCAAATCCCAGAACACAAAAAACCCTGCCACCCTTTCCCCTGCCTTAAAGCTCCAACCCACCACCTCTGTTTAACCCCCAAACCATGATTCCTCTCCTCTCCTCTCCTCTCCTCTCCTCTCCTCTCCTCTCCTCTCCTCTCCTCTCCTCTCCTCTCCTCTCCTCTCCTCTCCTCTCCTCTCCTCTCCTCTCCTCTCCTCTCCTCTCCTCTCCTCTCCTCTCCTCTCCTCTCCTCTCCTCTCCTCTCCCTGTTTTTCCATAGGCACTGAGTGGACGTGTACCAAGAGGCGCATGCTGGCTGGCATCATCACAGACTACGCATTCGGCCTGGGCTACATGCTGCTAGCGGGCGTAGCGTACATGATACGAGACTGGAGAAAGTTGCAGCTGGCTATATCAGTCCCGGGCTTCCTGCTCATCTTCTATATATGGTGGGAAGTTCAACGGGCATCTGAAGATTATGTCATTACATTTCATACAAGACAAGGGCACATGAATGCTCTCTTAGTTAGCCCCCTGCCCCCTGATTCTGTCATTGTCTCCACTCTATCTCCTGTCAGGGTGGTTCCCGAGTCTGCCAGGTGGCTGTTGGCCAATGACAGGAATGAAGAAGCCATCGCACTCCTCAGAAAGGCAGCGCTAGTTAACGGCCGGGTCTTACCCCCCACTGTACAGGTATACATATTTATTATTGTCCAACACACCCAGAAAAAGACCAAAGCTGTCAATTCTTTCCTACTTCCCTGACCTGTGTATGGCAGCCAGCCCTAGGTCCATTTCTCCCTACTGCCAAATGTTAATCCGTCTAACAGTTAGAGAGGAACCTTGGTTTTGTTTGTGTCCAGGTCCAAAAGTGTGTCATTTCAGGAGGAGGGAAGCGAAGTCATTCAGCACTGGACCTCGTACGAACACCACAGATGAGGAAGAGGGCCATCATCCTGTTCTACATCTGGTAAACTGTGTGTGTGTGTGTGTGTGTGTGTGTGTGTGTGTGTGTGTGTGCGCGTGTGTGTGCGTGCGCGTGTGTGTGTGTGCGTGCGTGCGTGCGTGTGTGTGCGCGCATGCTCTTAAGTTTCAGTAAACAGATCAAATTCTATATATTCCTCGAACCGTTTTCCTTTTTGTCTGTCCCGGTTCTACCCAAGGTTTGTCAATGTGCTGGTGTATTACGGCCTGTCCCTGGGTGTGTCCAGGTTGGGGACAGACCTCTACCTGAGCCATTTTGTCTTTGGGCTGGTTGAGATCCCGGCTCGTACCCTGGTCCTGTTTGTCCTGCCATGCAGTCGCCGGCTGTCCCAGAGTGGATTCCTGGCTGTGGGGGGACTCGCCTGTCTGCTCATGCTCGCTGTCCCTGCAGGTAAGAGGGTCACTGTTAATTTGTATTGTTCTGTCAAAAACATAATCTTTCCATCTCACCCTCAAATAACTGTTACAATTATGTATTTCATCTGTGAAGAGCATTCCAATGTCCTGACCGGTCTCGCCATGGTAGGGAAGTTTGGCATAACCGCGTCCTTTGCCGTAATCTATGTGTACACCGCCGAGATATTCCCCACTGTGCTTCGGTAAGACATGCCTTCACAATGGTAAAGGTGCACTATGTAACTTTGGGTGTGTCAGAAAAGTGAACATTTTCAAAGGCATATTTTCTTATATCTGAATAAACAAGATTTCCCTAATTGGATCCCTGGAACACTGTTTGAAGCTAGAAAGCTACCTGAAAAGTTACTGTTTCAATTTCGTCGTTTAAAGCAGCAGGGTCCACAGTTTTGCTTACAAACATATTTTAGTCGTACGTTTGGTTCCATGTGCCCCAAAATAATTTAGTTTTTTTATTTATGACGATAGAACTATTCAATACTTTGCATTGTATGTACAGAAAATATGTTTTGTTAACTTACTACCGGCTCTGCTAATGTAAACAAATCCCCCTCCCCCTAAAACTGCATAGTGCACCTTAAATTACTTTTTTCACGCAGAAGTGATCCCAAACTAAGTGATTTTCTTATCTCTTTGTAATATCCACAACTTTTGTGTTGCTACCTATACAGACAAACAGGAATAGGTGTATCCAGTATGTTTGCGAGGATGGGAGGTGTGTTAGCGCCCATGATCAACCTGCTTCATAACCACAGCCCCACTACGCCTCTGCTCATCTTCGCTGCCTCCCCGCTGCTGGGTGCTGTCCTGGCCCTGGCTCTGCCCGAAACCGCCGGCAGACCTCTTCCTGACACACTGGAAGACATAGAGAACTGTGACATCAGGTACTATGATATGACATATCTGTGTTTACTTGGGAGGGACTTTTCCCTTTAGAGATTAAAGTACAATTTGTTGGAAAATAAACAGTATTTTTATTAATCATTTATTTATTTATTTATTTTATTATTATTCTTCCGGACAGTTACACATAATACATAATTTTCTCATTGCATATTCATACATATTACTTTGTGTTATCGTCCGAAGGGAAGCAGGAGAAGCCAAAGGCTTATCGGGTCCCGCCCCCACTGCCATAAGATTCAGATACACAGATACACAGCTACTACAGTTAGAACATTTTTTTTTTCTTTTTTTTTAAGAAGATTCATTCTAATACACAGATAATTTTAGGTCTCTATTTTCCTCTCTGCCTGTGACAATGCAGATATGGCCTTGTCCATTTCTTCTCTAGTAGTCTAAACACATCTGCAAAAGTATTCAAAACAGTCAGTGTGTCTGCTGACCTCGACTACAAAGAACGATTAATAGCGTACCAGCTGTTGAAAGGGATTTCATAGTTTCTTGCGTCACTTTTGGGCTCTTTGTCCACTGTGTTCTTAAAGGTATAGGCTGTGTTCGGAAAGCCATACTAACGTCCTACTCATACTCATTTTAACTTCAATTTGAGTATGTTTGACGGTTGGGTATGCGAGTTTGGGTATGTGAGAAATTCCCGGAAGAGTACTAACTTCCGGGAAGATTTTGGGTATGGATCGATTGTATACTTTTCCTACTCAAACGCCCCACAATGCATTGCGTCTTTTCAAACTACAAGGACGTTTTTTTATTTATTCTTTATTTACAATTCTGCATTTCCTGCACAACACAGGACTGTATGTAAAAATCTAGTTCTATATCTAACCTGTGGAGGGCGGCAATACGCTAAACAGCGTCTAAACGGCCGGAATCTTATAATAAGAAGAAGAAATTCTTTATTGCTTGAGTATACTTCAGTATGAATGTTTCGACGCACCTCGCATACACAATCGATCTTTGAGTAGACAGTATGTAGTATATAGATGTTGAGTATGTAGGATGTAGGACGCTAGTATGGCTTTCCGAACACAGCCATAGTGTGTAGCTTTTTCATATAAATGGATAAAAGCGGGTACATTCAAGCCATCGCCAAACGGGTTGACACAAAGTTGATTAAGCCTATCAGCTCCACAAAACTCTCTCTGTATTTCTCAGTATGGCACAGCATTTACAAACTGGTGTCGCCCTCGACACTGGCGCAGGAGCTCAGAAAAATCCCAAGAAACGCCAAAGAAATGTTTCAGTTGTTGATTCTACTGCTTAAAAAACCTGGACGTACAGCAGCAGAAGGTATAAAATCCAATACGGAATAACTGAAGGCTCTACCTCATGCAGATGCGCCTACAGTGTTGTTGTAATTTCTCAGGATTCCTCATGGGGGCGACAGAAGTTACGCACTATAGCTTTAATGTGCCTTTTCCCGCTCAGCCTCCATGAACAGGATGTAAAATGTTGGTTTCAATGTGAAGACCCAACATCAGTGATCTGATGTGGTGTTTTGTCCCCTGAAGGTCTCTTCCCAACAAGGAGAACCCGGACATGTCTGAGCATATTTCCCCGGTCACAGATGAGGAGAATCTACGACGTCTAGCAAGCCAGCCCTGAATGTGTGTAAATGGATGCGCACATTCCATTATTCCTATATTAAGACAGCCTCAACGTTATTACCAGATGAAGTGCGAAACATAACACCCTCTATGCAATAACCTGTCAGGATTTGATGAAGAGCTCTATGCAAGAAAACCACAGGCATTTCATGAACCAAACTAGCAATGCACCGTTGCACAAAGCAGGCAGTCACACATGCTGCCAGGGCTAAAACAAGGGCATACTGTTTTACAAGGTGCAGGTCAAAACCAGTACAAGTCAGGAATACTCATTCTTTAAAATAGTTGCAATAGTGTTTTGTAATCTTGTGTCCTTCTCAAGGTGTTGACACCATAATTCAATTGACAAGTTGTTTTGATATATTTGTGAGACAGAATAAATAGACCCCCAGAAGATTTTGTAAATATGGAGTTTGCACGTGGTTGGATTTATAGATTTTAAACACGTCAACTCAGAGCTCAAGAGTCTAAACTTTTAGTGGTTTGAAGATCCAGATTGGCCAAGAAGACTGTATAGCAGACTGTCACATGTATATTTTTGAACCATGTTTGTGGATCTTTTTTTTTTATAAGATCTTTGTTGCATCTTTATGCTGTATTGAACCAACAACTGCCTCGTTTTCTATGTTCTCCTTCTCAAGCCAAGAGAAATGAAACAAGTCAAAGTGAGATTGAGCATGCACTAGTTAACTTTATTCCGCCGAATGTAGCTTTGTTAAGACTTATTTGGGTCATTTGTAGTTTTGTGTAGAAGCTATGACTGATCTGCATGCGACGAGATATTTGATATGATCATCGTTTGTCGAGGTTTGTTCTCTTTTTATAACACTGAACTACTGTTAGGTGTAAACTGACTCGATAAGGGCTGTTATTGTGTAAATGAACTAGTGTATATATTTAAAAGCAGGAGCATGGATCAGAAGTGCAGCAGAATCTGTTTTTCCTATTGCAAATGAATGTAGGGCAGAATGCTTTATATGTGGAGCGGATATCCTGTTACTCCACTGCATGACCGTAGGAAGCATGCCTTACTGATGTCTACAGCATAAGTATGTTTGCACATACAGTGATGTCACAGAAGCAAACATATGGAAATTTTAAATTTTTATTGCATTGATTCCAGACCAGTGCATTTGAATGCAAAAAAAATGATAACAGCACAAGTGGATGGCTCACAAAATGTACCTTGTGCAACTGAAATGAAGGCAGTGTAGCTATGTGCCACCAGCAATAAAAAAAAAAAAAAAAAAAAAAAAAAGTGGATTTCTATCTTTTGTGCTTCCACATCAATTCACTCCATTGAACAGCAACATTTCACACATCATCACATAGCAGCTCACTTTGATAAAACAAAAAACACTCATATTCATTCCAGGCACTCACGTAGTGGCATAAACAAATAGATTTCTTGATGGAAGAAATGGGTCAATCTATGCCATAGTAACATATGTAGCATCAGTGGCGACCCCACAGTTGTTATCCTTCATAGACATAAGGATGTAGCCATCATTGCCCCAGTAGGTGGACCATGAGTTCTTTACCAACCAGTACGGCTCCCCACCCAGGGTGCCGTATCCCACAGCAAGCACGGCGTGGTCCAAACTATCAGTGGTGTTTCCTGGAACACACACGGAGAATGCAAAGTTAAATATGGAGAAAAACTGTTGTTGCAAAAAAAAAATAATAATAAAGAAGGTATTAATAACAGTTAGAGTAAAACTAGTCTGGCTAACTGGAAATAAACCTCTAGTATAGCACTCCCGCTAGATAACAGCGTCAAACTCCTCCCCTTCCCCGCTGTAGCCTACCGTTTATGCTCCGCTTTCTGAACAGAATCTGCATGCGTGTGTTTGAAACAGTTTGATTGTATCCAGCTCATAATGTTGCTGCACACACACGGCAGGAGTCATTAACAGTGTTGGCTAGCATCTTTTATAAAAGGTCCATGGTCTGCACCAAATTGCACTATTTTGAAAGGACACGTTTCGGCTTCCTGGTCTTAGCGACGCCTAAGACAATTGTGATTGGTTTAGGGAAATGAAAACAGGCCAGCCCAGTTTTCCCCCCTATACTATAAACGATATAGCTTGGTTCCAGACCATACTACTAGCTGTGGTTTGGTCTGGCTGTGTGAGACTGGATTTAAACTTACCACAGGCAGGTTCATAGTAGACACCGTGGCTGTAGAAAACAAATGATCGATGTGCAGCATCAATACTGACAGCTGCAGGGCCGTTTTTGAAGAGCGCCAGCTTCAGGGCCTCTGCGTCTCCTGAGGTGACGTTGGTGTAGCTCTGGACACGGGCAGTCAGCTGGGATGAGTTCAAATGGCAAAGTCCATTCTGATCAGACAGAAACACAAGCGTTAATACTGAACTCTGGAGTGTGACAGGACTGGAAACCATTTCGCACATTCTTTGTCCCCTGGTGATGATGAAAGTAACTGACTTGGAAAACTGACCAGCCACCAAGGCCAGAGCAGAGAAGGTGGACATGAGTTCAAAGTGACTCAAATACAGTACATGCATAGTACTATTTTACCCCAACTATAACAAGCAGCTATTCCTGATGATTGAATTTTAACATACAGTAACTGATGACCAAGTAAACATATGTCACATATCACACATATCTGAGTAAAAATATTTAGAATAATTGAAAATACATCGCCTCTTAAATTTATGGATCCCACATGTGGGAGGGTGTTGGAAAAAATAAAACGCATTCACAAATGTACGCCTCGCTTAGACACAATCACTAAAATAAGTTCAGATGCGGTGCTATGCAGTAAGGACGTGCAGACTATTTTGCTTTCACGGGCATCACATCTTAAGAGCGTCTCACCATTCCCATGTAGGCTCCGTAGGTCTCGGTTGTGGCGATGCCTCCATGTTTCATGATCCACTCGTAGCCTCTCCACTCCTCCCCTCCATCACAGCCGTTGTTGCCCAAACCCCAGGAACAGTCCACCAGCATCTGCTGAGACAGAACCTGCAGGGAGCCCGTCTGCAAGACAAAGAGCAAAACATGATGACACATGTATGAACAACTCATTTAATAAGGAACATTTGTACACCAGCTGTTGTCCACAGGATGCTAGGCAGTCAGGGTAGGTCAATATTAAAAGAGTTCTCTGCTGTTTATGTAGCTGGCTGAAGAAAAAGAGGTGCCTCATCATGTAAGTCACTTCCTCCTTTAGTGACTTCTCAACAAAACGTTCCCCAAGCCCAAGCAACACTGTAAAACATTTGAAGGTAAAACTTTAAATGGTAGCATTTGCATGATTCACTCGTGCAAATGCTTACACAAGGGGGTGTCATGTCAGCAAGAACCAATTATAAAACTTGCTTTCAACAGTTCATAATACTGCATTTTTTCACCCATTAAATAGCACTCTAACCTACCCTCTGTCCAGAAGCACACTTCATTATGACAATAAAAGATACTTCCTAATTCAAAACCTTAAATTTTTTTTAAAAATAAACAATCACAAACAAATGTTTTTCCATCATTCAACTACCTCCTTACAAATCTCCATTACCAGCCTTTCAATTAGACAGCTGCTGGCCCAGGGTAAGGAGTAA
This sequence comes from Ammodytes marinus, assembly GCF_949987685.1. Lineage (NCBI taxonomy): Eukaryota > Metazoa > Chordata > Actinopteri > Uranoscopiformes > Ammodytidae > Ammodytes > Ammodytes marinus. The sequence goes on from NC_137221.1 coordinate 21,039,966, forward strand.
AAGAATGCAGTCATTTCAACAGGGGGGCCATGAAATCCCGTAATAATACGTCCAATGTTGGAATCGAGTTGCTTGGCAACAGGGGAAAGGGAATGCCTTTGAGTTTTGACTTGTATGGGATGGAGGCAGCAGGCCAAAACTGACATTCACCAACCCTGTCTAACGTGAGTGAACGTGACACAATGAACAGCCCCCTGCTCTGAAGGGGAGGACTTCTTCTCATTCACAGGGAGTCAGCTAGCTTCCAACACAAACGTCTTCATGCCAGCCTTACACAAACATTGACAACAAATATACTTTACAATGCATTTTATACTGACCATCTACCCTAGTATAATTTGTTTTCTGTTGTTTTTTTAAATATTCTAATGGTGTTTTTTGTGTCCAAAATGTCACAAAGCTGAACCCCACCTCACTGCAAACCTTCCCCAATTTTCTATGACATTTATCTAGAACCTTTGACACATGTTGTTTTCTTTGTTTCTATTTAAAGTGCTGTATTTTCTGTTCCGATCCATACAAAGTTTGTCTAAATAACCTAGAATAGATTACCACCAAACATAGCTGCAATGCAAATCAAGCAGAACATGAACAGATGAGTCACCATGCTGAACATATGGCTTCAGAGAGAATAAGGAAGTAGCTCCGTCATTTGAATACATGGGACTGTTGAAGGTGACTGAATGAAGGCAGCTTTTTTTACCTTCAGAAAGAGGGCGCCCTCTACTGCTCCAGTGGTGGCAAAGCTCCAGCAGGAGCCGCAGATGGCCTGGTCTTTCACTGGGGTCACAGCACCTGCAACGGGCATAGTTTGAGTTGAAAATATAGGAATATCCCTCAAGGACGCAGCCTTTTTATGGTAATCGTTAGATTTTTATTGTGTATATATACGTACCGTAAAGCCTCCAGTCAATTGATTCAGGTACTTCCACTCCTTGGTATAGCTTTGAGGGGAAGGGGAGCCCTCTGTTTGGGGTCTTTCCTCCTCTCCTTCCCCTCATGGTGGCCAGCTCCGACATGGTGCGATCTGACAGAGAGTTCAGAGCCAGAGAGAAGGGCAGCCCCGCTCGGTTCTTGGAGTGGACATACCTACAGTAACAAAAGACGGGCATAATTTAAAACCACATCTACAGTATATCCATGCTATCTACAGTGGCTTGAAAAAGTATTCATATCCCTTGAACTTTTCCACATTTTGTCACGTCACAACCACACACGTACATTTCTTTTATTGGGATTTCATGTGATAGATCAACACAAAGTGGCGCATATTTGTGAAGTGGAATGAAAATGAAATATGATTTACAATTTTTTTTTTAAATAAAAAAAACTGAGAAGTGTAGCGTGCAGAAGTATTCAGCCCCCCTGAGTCATTACGTTGTAGAACCACCTATCGCTGCAAGAACAGCTCCAAGTCTATTTGGATATGTCTCTACCAGCTTTGTATATCTACAGACTGACATTGTTTTACCATTCATCTTTGCAAAATAGCTCGAGCTTCAGATTCAGCATCAGATTGGATGCAGAGTGTGTGAACGGCAATTTTCAAGTCTTTCCAGATATTCTCAATTGGATTTAGGTCTGGACTTTGACTGGGCCATTCTAACACATGACTATGCTTTATCTAAACCATTCCATTGTAGATATGGCTGTATGTTTAGGGTAGTTGTCCTCATTGAAGGTGAACCTCCACCCAGTCTCAAGTCTTTTGCAGACTCTAACAGGTTTTTCTGCCCTGTATTTGGCTCAATCCATCTTCCCATCAACTCTGACCTGCTTCCCTGTCCCTGCTGAAGAAAAGGACCCCCACAGCATGATGCTACCACCACCACCATGTTTCACGGTAGGGATGGTGTTTTCAGGGTGATGTGCAGTGTGAGTTTTCCACAACACATTGCATTTTGCATTTAGGCCAGAAACTTCAAGTTTGGTCTCATCTGAATATGCTGCGTCCCCCGGATGGTTTGTGGCAAGGGTTGGAGGAAGGTGCTCAGGTCAGATGAGACCAAAATTGAAGTTTTTGGCCATAACACAAAATGCAATGTGTGGTGGAAAACTCACACTGCTCATCATCCTATACACACCATCCCCACTGTGAAACATGGTGGTGGCAGCATCATGCTGTGGGGGTCCTGTTTTTCAGCAGGGAAGGGGAAACTGGTTAGAGTTGATGGGAAGATGGATGGAGCCAAATACAGGGCAGAAAAACCTGTTAGAGTCTGCAACTGACTTGAGTGGGGTGAAAGTTCACCTTACAGCAGGACAACTACCCTAAACATACTGTCATATCTATAATGGAATGGTTTAGATCAAAGCATAGTCATGTGTTAAAATGGCCCAGTCAAAGTCCAGACCTAAATACAATTGATAATATCTGGAAAGACTTGAAAATTGCCGTTCACAGACGCTTTCCATCCAATCTGACGCTCGGGCTATTTTGCAAAGATGAATGGGCAGAAATGTCAGTCTGTAGATGTACAAAGCTGGTAGAGACATACCCAAATAGACTTGGAGCTGTTATTGCAGCGAGATGTGGTTCTACAACGTATTGACTCAGGGGGGCTGAATACTTTTGCACGCCACATTTTTCAGTTTTTTATTTATAAAAAAAAATTTAAAACCATGTTTCATTTTCATTCCACTTCATAATTATGCGCCACTTTGTGTTGATCTATCACATGAAATCCCAATAAAATAAATGTACGTGTGTGGTTGTTACGTGACAAAATGTGGGAAAGTTCAAGGGGTATGAATACTTTTTCAAGCCACTGTATATCTATATCCATGCTAGTGTCCCGACTCCTTTTCTCACCGGAGGTTATGAACAAAAGCGTGCTGCCTTTTTTCATGTTCTCTCTCATCGCCGTACTGACGCTGGAACTTGTCCTTGAAGTGGTTGAAGATGCGCTGTGGATGGTCTGATGCTGAGGTGTGGATGAGATCCTTCATTGGATTGGCCAACATGTGGTGCTCCACTCCTGGACCAGGAAATGACCCACAGCTCATCACTGGAGGGAGGGAGGGAAAAAAAATTCATATATGCTGCGTTCCAAATCGCATAATCTTTTTTTTCTACTGTACATACTACATCTGATTATAAAAAGAATCTAGTGCAGTAGGCATACAATTGATTTGGGACATACTTTTACTTATTTATTTCATCATAACATTGCGCCTCAATCTTTAGCACTTGCTTTTATATCCGTCGCATCCCTGGTTGTTTTCATACGGAGGCTCCGTCAATGTGACATCACTTCCGGTGCATGCTAGATTGTGGTTCAGAATCGCCCAAATAGCATGCTGATTTCAACACTAAAAGTATTGGCCGGACGAGTTGATACATCCGGGTATTTTTAAGCATGCTAAATCTGACCACACGAATTGGGCCATCCTAAATCTTTATTCTACCATACTAAATAGCAGAAAGTATGGGTATTAGAACGCAGGGTTCATTTCTCTATTTTTACACTTGACATTTTTGAAAAACCATATCAGCAGAGAACAAACCTTCGGGCAGAGAAAAGACTTTGGGGTCCACATGAATGTTGAACTCTTTGTAGTCTACCAGGTATTTGTCATAATGTGAACCCAGCAGTGTGTTGTATCCCATCATTTCATAGTGGAGGGGAGTGGGGGGGTCCGCCTTGCTCTCTGCTCCGCTCTCTGAGTGAGTCACCCACAGTGTGTATGTGTTCTTCTTGTGACCCACAGTGGTCACATTCTGCCAAACCTCACACAGGGAACCTCCATAGTACTCCATCCTCAGGAACTATGGAAGGGGAGATAAACATTTTTGAAATGTGAGCACACAGATTTAAAAAACAATGCGAGTGTATTTTTAACAGTAAAAAAGATCCTGGTTATACTAAATGTTTATTAAACTATGACACAATTTGTTTTTCAAAAAATCCATGTTGGAGAAGAGTGGTACATGATTGTGTCTTCTTGTAAAGAGGATAATGCTTATTCATCTGTTTGTGTGTAGCCAGATTGTTCCCAGTCCACAACATCACGATGAGTTTGCATTTGTGCAAGGCTATGAGACTATGGCAAAGAGTCAACAGCCCAATGAACATACTGTAAATCTCAGTCATGAAGATATGCAGTGTACCAGACTCTTTGGAAGATCTGCAGGCCCCTTTACAAGAATTCACCCATCCCACAAAACCACTAATGCAAATAGTAACACTTAACTCCGTCTACTCAAGTTCAGTCTGCACTTACATTTTAAATGGGTGTAATGGCAAATATTGCATATGATATATCTCCGGACTCAAATGTTAGAATGCTTATATCTGCAATAAGAGACATTGTATTTATCTTGTATAGATTCCTAAAATTCTTATAAGGGTAATGAGATATATTGCATGGTGTTTAATTCTAAAACTAAAATGTAGATTCCTCAAATGCATATTCACCAAACCGCTTAGACTGGTCACACCTCTTCTATTGTCTTATGCTCAGAACACCCCCTACTATATCTTCAGACTGTCCCCCTCCCCCCACATGACTGACCAATTGAGAGCTTTGCATTATTGTTATGTGAACTGAAGCCATTGTTGTTGCCAGGATAAGACACCTGAGCCCTGTACTGTTCCTTGCCATTCTTCTCAGAAAGTCACCGCGGGGCTTCCTGGATCGGATGGACCTCCATGTTCTTACAGGATCCAAGAACATGAAGCCTCTGTTGTTTGATTAAATACTCTTTGCTTGATTATTACAGCCTTATGATCTCATTTTCTCACTACGTGGGTCAAAGAAAATGTTGCAACAATGGAAATGCATAGGTTATTTTTTCTTCAATATTTTTTTTCCTGTACTGGTTCCAGGACCTGACTTAGTGTCATGCAAGTTTGTTCAGGGTAATTATAGACGGATCAATCTTATGAACTGTGTTTTGGTGTTGGAATGCTGCACAGACCTGGAAGCCTTGCACATCGGGCAGTGAGCCCTGCGGTGAAACGGCTTCATCCTTGGTCCCGTTGACCTGGAAACACTTCATGACATTCAGCTCTTTCTCGGTGGTCTCAGGAGTGATCTTATACGATACGCCCCACGGCTGCTCTGCGCCCAGCTGGTACGTCGACACCTGGCCTGTGTGTGTGTGTGTGTGTGTGTGTGAGCAAAGGGAGAGAGGTTAAAGCTAGATGTTATAAACTCATTTAATCTAAGTTTGCAATAACATGTATCAGTTATATCATAGTTTCACTACTCGTGTGATCGCTTGCATTCCTCGAGGATCAATCGATTCCTCATTAAACTTTTTTCTATTTTTAGAACGCAACGCATCTGTTTGCAGAACAAGGGTTCACCGCAATAAAGCGCTCAATGCTTATTGTCAAACAGTCACAGTTGCCATATGATAAAGGATTTTTTCCCCACAAGTTTAAAACACCTTTTCCTCACTGAAAGTAATTAAATAGAGTACGAGTAGGTATGCGGTGGGGAGAAAAAAAGAGAAAAAAAAGCATGGGCTGTAGCTGTAACAAAAAAATAGCCTAAGTCATAAGAAGGGCAGCAAATAATATAAAATGGTTGTCCTACAATTTAAATACATATAAATAACTCACCAAAGCAGTAGACTATATCCAACCGCGTAATGCTCACTCCGTGTCCGTGAATAATTACCACGACTAATTCCTCATTAACGGAACGTTACAGCGGTCGGTTTTTGAATCTCATCCCCATATTCCATAGTTAAGGCTTCGTAACTGTTGTTGGCTCGGAGCGAATGTGCCTGAAGTAAGCCTGGCTTCTTCTTTACTTTTCTTTCCAAGCGGAGAGCACCTTGCATGCTCACCTGTCCTGGAGTCTAGGCTACTCATTACTAACTGAGAGTAACAGGTGTCGTCTCCCCTTTTTATAAACGTAACTTTATCATCTGCTTTGAAATAATTGGACAGTTATATTCCTGAAAATGTTCTAGAGAAAGGAGAGACCGTTTTCAGCTCCGCGGTGCCGTGGAAAACACAGGCTGCGTGCGCTTCGGTGGCAGTTATTTGCAGTTGCTGTTTGACACAACGCTCAGTTTATTGCACTTGCATCAAAATATTTAATTTAGTTAAACTTTATTTTATCCGTTTTGTGCCGTTTTTCAAAAAAGGAGTTGGTGGTATATGATCGAAACTGGCATCTAAAGGGTTAATTTTTAATTGTGATTAATTAAATCATGACATAGATTGAACAACAACCCCTTCATGAAAAATATGGAAAAAAAAATTGTGAAAAAATATTGATCTTTCATAATTTTAATGCAATTTAAAAGGTCAAAATACACAAAATGAACTTAACGGTCCCAGTGTAACTTTTTTTTAATAGGGCATAAGGGTTAAACTGTCTGTTCTTATCCTCATCTACATGGTAAAGATAGAAAAGACAAACCCAGCTCAAACAAGACAGATAAAAGGTTGAAGGTCCCATCACATGAGTTAACACGAGTCAACAGAACAAGTTCCCCCCCAAAAAGTGCTTATTCATCCTCTTTCACTTCTATGTTTGTGTAAGACAGGAGTGCTTACGTTCTGCTCTGGTCACTTTGGTCTGACACAACAGGCTCTCAGTTTCACATCATCAATCCAACCGAGCATAGTCTAGGTGCTGGGAAAGTTTTGTATGCGCTTCATTTAGCGGAGAATATCTCAAATGTTATAGACTAATATGACCCCAGTGAACAACATGGGATGTGTGACAAAATCTCTATCCGGGGCGAAAGTCCTGAAAATGACCACAACAGGTTACACTAGTATCACACTACGTGGTGAATGGGACTTTTTTTTTCCTTTATAGATATCCTCATACTTTTTTACCAGATGAATCTTCATATTAAAGCGGCTACGAGTAACATTTAATTATCTTTTAAACAGCCTCATGTTTCCTCTGATAATCATAAATTACCTTTAACAGCAAACGAGACCATCAGTGCAAAGAAAGACGTTTTTATATAGTTTTTATTACTGCTTTTGGTCTGGTCGCACACCCAGTCCGATTTTCGGTCCGCCTTGACTACCGACCGACCCAAAAAAAAAATAATCATATATTTTTATGTGGTGCACAATTAATGTACTAGCACGCGCGATGTGTGCTTTTGCATGGTCATAACTGCGTGAAAGGCCGCAGTATCTGCAGTAAATAAATACACTGTTGGGGCACTGTTGAAGAGTTAACCTATTGTGTTTTCCTGAACTGATAAGATTGTTAAACACTTAAACAACAGGCAGCCTATGTTAATCAAATAGGGATTTTTTTTGATAAGCTGGTGAACTCTATTTGATAAAATAAAGACAATATATGCACTCCTATGTCGTTGTAGTGTTTTACAGTATATGTAGCTATTGATGTGATGCTCATCAATTTTAGGCATTTTTTTCTGGCCCCTCATTTCGGATCATTTCCACCAACCGGCCCCCATTCAAAACTAATTGAATAGCCCTGGTTTACGCCATAGCCTAGATAGTTTTAGGCTAAATACACGCTCACAACACGGGGGGAATAAATAAAGAAGCGGCTGGTTTGACCAAGCAAAAACGAGAGACCGCTGGCTTGACCACAGTTGGTCGAAAGAATCATTTCCGCCGTGTGTAGTCACCTCGGCTAGAGTGAAGAGAGTCTTGTTTTGGCGAAAATGTGAGCGCGGCACTGTTTATTGTGTGGTGTTTTTCCTCGTCATTAAAATAATCAGTTGGCTACACTGTGTCCCACTGCTACGATGTCACGTAGCCAGCGCTGTTCGCTCACTGTCTATCAGTTGCACCGAGCAGTCTCTGTGCTCACAACAACACGGGGGGAATAAATAAAGAAGCGGCTGGTTTGACCAAGCAAAAACGAGAGACCGCTGGCTTGACCACAGTTGTTCCACAACCCTATAGTTTGACCCATATTCTGGCGGCGGATATCGCAGTCCAGCCTAAACCCCGCCCTACCAGTAAGGGTAGGGTCATAAACCCCGCCCTACCAGTAAAGGTAGGGTCCGCGGTGGAAACAACACCGAGATTCTTAAAAGTGAGCTGTCCCGCTCTGAGCCGCTCCGATCCGACCCGCTCTACTCGGTGGAAATGAGGCATTATTTGTCGTCATAATGACTGATAACGGGGCTGAACCATCAAAGGAAAAAAAAGAGAATGCAATGAAGAAAAGCTAAAAGGGAGAGTGATATAGGCTACGGGCGGGACGAGGGCGTTGCCAAGCAACGTGTATACAATTTCACGAGAGCGAAACTAGACTGCAGTGTTTACTCCTAAATGAATGAGCGGTTGGTACTAACACAAAGTTTGCTTTGCTTCACCATCATCAGATAACCATTATCTGAAATAGTCATTATTTACATCAACAACACAAACACATTACCTCATCGTGATCCATACTAACTGCCGTCTGTCTGTCCAAAGGGGACGCCAACGTGCCATGTTACTCGTAGTGGCTTTAAGAGAAATATTTTTTTGTATTACTTGAACTCCTTCACTTGTGGAGCAAAGATTATCTCAACTGTTATAGACTAATATGACCCCAGTGAACAACGTGGGATGTGTGACAAAATCTCTATCCGGGGCGAAAGTCCTGAAATTGACCACAATAGGTGACACTAGTATCACACTAGGGAATGGGACTTTTTTTTCTCCTTTATAGATATCTTCATACATTTCTACCACATTAATCTTCATATTAACAGAAATACTTTTTGTATTACACTTTGTCTAAAAATTTAATAAAATATGCAAATGAGGCAATATCTCATTCAATATGCGTACATGTAAACCCTTGAAGTTACAGATTTTCTGAGGGGATCACAATGTTCACAATGACAATGATTATAAGGTCATAGAAGAGTGTAAACATTCTGATTTGATATATAATGAAAATGGCTAAGAAACAGTATGCATATTGAATGAGATATTGCCTAATTTGCATATTTTATTAAATGTTTTAGACAAAGTGTAATACAAAAAGTTTTTTTCATAATATGAAGATTAATCTGCTAAAAAAGTATGAGGATATCTATAAAAGGAAAAAAAAAGTCCCATTCAGCACGTAGTGTGATAGTGTCACCTGTTGTGGTCATTTTCAGGACTTTCATCCCGGTTAGAGATTTTGGCACACATCCCATGTTGTTCACTGGGGTCATATTAGTCTATAACAGTTGAGATATTCTTCGCTAAATGAAGTGCATACAAATCGTATCCAGGAATTCTACTAAAGGGTTTATATGTAGGCTACGCATATTTAATGAGATATTGCCTAATTTGCACATTTTATTAAGATTTTTAGACAAAGTGTAATACAAAAAGTATTTCTGTTATTATGAAGATTAATCTGGTAGAAATGTATGAAGATATCTATAAAGGAAAAAAAAATTATAGAGATTTTGTCACACATCCCACGTTGTTCAGTTCACTGGGGTCATATTAGTCTATAACACTTGAGATATTCTCCGATAAATGAAGCGCATACAAAACTTTCCCAGCACCTAGACTAGCAGGGAAAACAGAGAGAGAAACAACTAAAAGGAGGAGAGGTTCCTTACCATGATAGTAGTCTATTCGGCTGGCCTTTTCCGCTTGGTCGTACCAGGCCTCAAACGGCTCCTTGATCTCGGCATAGGGCAGAGAGATCACTCCTGCAATGGAAAATGTGACAGCCCTGTAATGAGGCTGGAATACGAGGCCCTAATGAGTAATTTGATGTCGCACACTGCTTACCTTTGACATGATAGCTGGTACTAAAATTTGGAAGGGAAGGGACGGCTTTTCCCTCTGTCGCTGAAAAACAAACAGAAGAGGTGCTTTACCATAGATAGTAATGTGTACATTTCCTGTACTGTGACTGATCGGATTCGTATTCATTGGATAGGCCTGTGGCTGTCCTCGAAAATGTGCTCCAACAGTGTTCTTTTATCACTAGCAAATATCTGCGAGGGAATTAAGCATATGGTGAAGTACCAATATATATTCATTACCAATAGCAGTGGTACCGACATACTTTCCTTAGTAAGTGAAGGCATTTAAAATGTATTCACCGCTGCTGTAAAATAGGCTACCTACTGCTGAAAGTATATTTTTAGCAACAGGAAAGACAGATATCACGAAAATACTTTGTAACAACAACAAGCTCTGCTAGCATAGCTGTTCGTGGCATGCAGCTAACTGGACACACACAGTGACAAAGTAAATGTTGTCCCTTACCTATAACAGCGCAAAACAGAACAGCTCCAATGTACAAAAGCATTGTTTCCACGGTGGAATCAGAACAGGGGGAAATAAAGCAGTCAGACGACACCCAGACAAAAACACATGACTGAACCTGCTAACTGGTGCAAAACAGTTATTAAATGACTCGCATATACACGAATTATTGCTTAACCAATGACGTGGTGGTGCAGAAGAGCGAGCTCCAATCAGATACGGAGCAGGTGGGTTTTTGGTTCCATAATATCATGTGACTTGTGTCACATGACTAAATGACCGACGGTCAGATTTTAGGAGAAGATGTTTTGCTCATGGATATATAGGTTTTGCTGTCAAAGGATACCAGAGTGAGATTACTCATTACTGTCTAGTTTGCTGGACTATTGCAAAGGTTCATGTTGCTTTTATGAAATGTTGAGCCTAATGATCAATTGATTCTAAAACTGAATTTTTTTCAATAACAGAATCCACATCATTTCCTTGGATTTGGCTTAATTTTGAAGGAAGAACTGAGTGTCTTTTCCCACTATAATCTACGAGGCTTCCCACTAAGTAGCCCAGCTCCATGACATTATTGATTTAAAATAAAAATGCTTAATTCACTTCAGTTTTAAGATAATACCACCATTCTACAAATAAAATTAAAAATAAAATTATATTTTACTAGCCAACAAGTATAATTTCTGTAAGAATACCAAACTGTCACTGTTTGCACAGATGTTGTCAATGCGATGCCCGTCACAGTAATTTATTCCCACTAAACATTGTTTTGAGAAAAAAGGAATCAAATGACAACATGTTTTGTCATCAGAAATGGAGACTATATTTCTATAACATTTGCATGCTTTTAATTTTGTTGAGAACATGCATAATAGTTTTAAGACCTACTGACTTGAGAACCTTGCAGCCATTTGTACACAAATAACTTACAATTCTGGCTCATTTTTGTATCTTGTGCCAGACAGCTGAAGGGCATGCAACTGTTATAAACTAGTGTACTAGTTGTGTTTTGGGTAATATTGTACACGTTTATTCTACAGGGTGGTTTGAGTGCCCCACAGACAGAAAGGGTGTGGACACAACATCAGGTCCTATACAAATCATATATCCAAAAAACTTAATATACCATTTGTACATTTTTCATTTAAGCATAATATATTAGTGACCTTGTATACTACAGACCAGGGTTATAAAATAAGGGGGTACTCCCTGATGTGCGAGGGCGGACCCCACTCAATATAAACTTAGCACAAAAAGTAAGGAAATTTGTGTTTGGTCGATTATTTCTTTATTGTAACTAATGCTTCTTGGCAATAAATCTTATACCGTTGGAAAGCCTGTTTATTTAACTTTCTAATGGTGCAAATTGTAAAGAAAATGCAGTTGTGGGTTGAGCAGCAGAGTCCAGTATGTGGGCCATATGCTCATCCCCATGCCTACAAAACTAGTGATAACAACATTACAAATACATTCTTTTGAGGGGGCTTCTACAATATTCCAGTGTATCTCTTACAAAAGTAGAAAGTCAATACTTGCATTCATGGATACATTGGTTTTAAAATTTTACAAGTTGCTTTTATGACTTCAGTAATACCTGGAATTAAAATGAAGTTCTAACAGTGATTATAACAATGGAACTTATCGATAAGAACCCAGTTTCATCACAAAGCCTCCACTTTTCCCCCTGGTGTCGACGTTGTAACTTTTCTTCACGTGTCCTGAAGGCAAAATGACATACAGCAGTGACAGAAAACATAGAGAATGGCCTGTCTTGGTTATACTGTAAGCCCACTCACCACGACAAGGTGCAGGCCAGGAGTGGGAACATATAACACGGGACAAACAGTTAAAAAATAAAAAAGCACGCCACAGGGACAAGACAGACAGACGGACAGACAAAAAGAAAGGGAGAATACGACAGACCAAACACCGGAGGACCTATAACCAATGAAAGGGCAAAAAGGAACAACATTAAATAAAACAGTATATTCAAATGCTTTGGAATCTATAATCTACAATTTAACAAGCTATATTGGCATGAATGTAATAAAACATTGCCAAAGAAACATATGATAATACATGTGGTTGTGTGTTGAGGTTCCACTGGTTGTCCTCAGGTCCTCACAAGCTTCGGTGAGTTTCGCTGCAATAATGTCCGTTATGTTTGAACAAAGACATGCATAAAATACATAATGTACATATACATATTTACACATTCATATTTGAAAAATGTACACAACACTATCTATAAGTCTAAACACAAATACTACAACTACAAATAAGGGGTTAATTGGCCCCATTGTCAAACTAATCGAAAACCAGACACTTGCTGGCTGTCCATCGTTTTCGATGACAGGAACTATCGTAGAATTTGAGATAAACAAAAAACACACTTATCTTCATGTTCCCTATGCTACCACATGGCTATCACAGCCCAAACAGCCCGCCACCTTCAACCAGACCCAGGCTCCGTACAAGCAAGGTCCAGGTAGTGACAACGCTGATACTACCTACCATTCCTACCGCCACCTTCAAACAGACCCAGGAAGCTCAAAGTAGTGCCAGTGCAGATACTACTCAAACCCATTGTGTACCACACAGTGATGCAGCTGGTCAGGATGCTCTCCATTGTGCCTCTGTAGAAGGAGCACATGATAGATGGGGGGAAGGGGGGCTTTTGCGGTCTTCAGTTTACGGAGGAAGTAGAGGCGCTGCTGGGACTTATGGCCAGTGATGGGGTGTTGATGGTCAGTGGGGGTTTAGGAGTGGGGTCTCTCTGGAAATCGATAACAACCTCCTTGGTCTTGTCCACGTTTAGGAAGAGGTTGTTCTGTTGGCTGACCTCCTTCCTGTAGTGGGTCTCATCGTTGTTGGAGATGAGAACAGGTTGCAAATGAATGTTATGGTTAACACAACAATATCACCTTAGGCCCCGTAGATGCAGGCTCTAATAGGCCTTTCACACCGCCGCAAAATCGGAGCTAGTTCTGGGCTTGTTCGGAGTTAGAGCCAGTGTTTTGGTTTCACACCGCCAGAGAGCCTACTCCGGGCCGTAAAAACCGGGGGAACTCATACCCCAGGATTGAGCAGGGTTTGATAAGAACTGCTTGCGCGAACGGTTGGGGGAGGGATTATCCTGACCAACCAGAGCAACTCAAACCTCATGCCCGCCATATTTAAAAACACCGCTACTACGAGACGTAAACATAACATAATTACCGAACGTAGCGATCAAATTGACCGGCGAGAATACGCTGTATGGGTCCTGTTTGCTTAAGAAAGCAAAGCGAGAGCCAACAAGTGTAAAAATAAGACGTATTCGCCGCTGTTGTTGTGCTTAAAGCTAGCGGTAGCTTTAGCGTTAGCCACAAGAGCAGCGGCGTCGGGTGACGTACACACACGTTTACAGTGACGTCATGACGTTGCTCTCCATGGCTGTCTCCGGTCGATGTGAAACCAACCGGTTCATAACTGGGATAAGGCTGTAACCAGTTTTGAACTGACCCCAACACCAGCCTGGAACTGACTCTTGGTTCATTTTGGTGTGAAAGGCCTATAAGAGATATTGAATAGTCTTTCATGTGCTATAAAAGGTTTATGTTTGTTAATGTATTTCAATTGATACATGTTAAACAACACTATCACGTTAGGCCCCGTTGATGCAGGCTCTAAAGAGATGTGTAGTTTTTCATGTTCTAAGTTAAAGGTTTATCTACAACATAGTGTTAGATTGGATTGTTCTGTGTTAGCACAGCATCCTTGCATCCTACTTTATGAAGTATTTACTGGACAGTTGGGCCCCGTTCATGCAGGCTCCAACTGAAAATCATCTGGCTTTTAGTCCAGGGGGGGGGGGGGGGACACCGATGATCCGTCCAGCAGCCTTCACTGTGTGCTGCAGTCTGCCGGTTGGAGGCAGTGCATCTCCCATACCACACAGTGATGCAGCTGGTCAGGATAATCTCCATGGGGCCTCTGTAGACAGTTGGGCCCCGTTCATGCAGGCTCCAACTGAAAATTATCCTGGAAAATGGTGTGGCTTTCATATGCTTTAACCTTATTGTAGAATTGTAAATAAACAAAAAAATACCTACTTACATGTTCCCTATCCTACCACATGGCTATCACAGCCCAAACAGCCCGCCACCTTCAACCAGACCCAGGCTCCGTACATGCAAGCTCCAGGTAGTGACAATGCCGATACTACCTACCCTATACAAAACATTGGGTTCCCAGCCTTATCAAATAAATAAATCCAGAACAAATACCTGTACATCCAACCTCCCTGAAGTTAACAACAGAACTAGGGCTTAAACTTACCTCATTATACTTACCTTATATGCCCTTAACATTGTAGACACAGCGGCGTCCTTCAGGCATGTCCGTCCCTAATAAAAAATTAAAATATACCAGTGTAATAATAATGGATTGGATTTATATAGCGCTTTTCAAGGCACCCAAAGCGCTTTACATGGTTCCAGGTTCCACTCGTTCACACACAGTTATACCGGTGGTGGTAAACTACGATAGTAGCCACAGTTGCCCTGGGGCAGACTGACAGAAGCGAGGCTGCCATTCCGCGCCATCGGCCCCTCCGACCACCACCTCAAACATACAGCAATCATACACATTCACACAAGGCAAGGTGGGTGAAGTGTCTTGCCCAGGGACACAACAACCATGACACAGGTGGCCGGGCGGGGATCGAACCGCCAACCCTAGGATCGTTGGCCAACCCGCTAAACCACCTGAGCCACAGTCGCCCCAATGTAAGTAGTAGGTTTTCAATGAAAGGATTAAGAGATTCAATTCCATAGAAAGTTCACTTTGTATTTAATGTTTTCATTTAACAGTAAGCAGTTAATTTACTTTGCAAAAAAAATTACATTTAATTTGTGTAACATGTGTGCCCTCTTTGTTTAGCTCTAAAAGTGAAGCAATTGTTTATCTATGATTAAAGGTTATAGCATGTAATGCACTGAAATGCAAAAAAAGGAAAATGTTGTCATGTTGCTTAAATTGGACTAGCATGGTAGTGATCCACTTCAACTGTGACATCAGAAAATAAGCTGTTCCCTAATGGAGTATTTGGTTATGTTTTATCTAATGTATTTCAATATAATGCATGTAGGCCTATTGTTTTTTATATACATTTAAATAAAATCGTTGCCTGAGTCTTTGTAGCCCAAATGAGGCCACTCAAAACCTTTGTAAACTCCTCCTTCCTCTGGAAACTGTCTTCTGATGGCAGACACAACACAAGACGGTATGGGTATCCCAATGTGCATAGCTATAGCGCCATAGGCCCAGCAGACAACCTGTCTGTAAGCAGTTGTTCGGTATTGCCTGGGGATAGGGACACAATAACTACATGTTAACATCATCAGAAGTCTGATACCATGAATAAATGATTATATTTCTACCTAATGATCTTGGTTGGTTGGATCTTGATACAACCAATTTAATTGTATGGCAAATTGGATTGGATTGTAAGAACAAAACGGAAAAATTAATGATTTCTGCCCTAAACATACTCATATGTGCTGGCCTGCAGAGGGCTGTAGCTCATGTAGGCTAACTGTAGCACAAAGGGGTTGAGACAGCATGCCTCAAAGCCTGGATGCTGTGTCAGGCATGTTATGCCTGGTGGTCTGGGGTTGAGGCTCTCCACTAGAGCCCAGAAGGCATCATCGGCCCTGCAGCACACGCTCTCGTTGGCCATGGGATGGCATTTCCCACACAAGCACCTATTCAAAAAAATAAGTTATCTGGAAACAACCTTTCTTCTCTCACTCAGCAATACAGCACCGTAAGACGTAGTGGGGAGTATAATATGAAGTGGGAGATACATTACTTAGACATTAGTTCTGTTTCTGTTATGGATAAGCACCAATGGATAAGCACCAATATTTGCACATGGAACAAAATATCAAATTAACATTACTTACATAGCACAGAAGGATCTTGAGAGGATCTGGATCTAAATGTGGAAAAATAATGGAAAAGGAGGAAAAGTAATAAACACAAGATGAGAGGTAGAATATTTTTTCAACAAGTAAGTATGATTAAACTCACCATCTACGCAATGAACTCTCAAAGTCTATGTTAGGTTCAACAATATTTTGTATGTACAGGTTAGGGGTGAAACAAATATTCAGCCCTTTTACTCGAGTAACATTAACAATACCTTCAGGTACAATTTCTCCACTACGAGTTACAGTCCTGCAGTCAAAATCGTAGGAAGTATCAACAACACACTATATCAAAATAAATATCCAATGTAATATTACTCCGCTGGCAGAATGACCCCCATTAGTGACACCAGGGAGGCAAGGAATGAAATTAGCACTTGCCCACAGTATTTTTGATAATTTCAGACCCAAGTTTAAGTCACTCATGTTACTAGACACACATTCATATGCTGAGAAATGCTGTTTTTAACTACTACATATTGTGACAGGTAATTTGATCTTCAACATTGCATCTTATTCTGTCGACCAAATATATATTTTGTATGTAAAACTTTGATCCATTTTCTTCAGTAAAAGATTTACAGTGGATGTACACTGCTTTTTTGTTGTCTGCTAACTATAAAGAAAAAGAGTTACATATATAGAACGCTGAGATTTACAACTTTACTCCAGAAATGAAGCTCATGTTTGCTTAGAAAACAGGCCTGACTTTTACCAAACGCTTTTTCAATGAATGAATGCACAATAAGAAAATAGGCGCGAAAAAATGCAGAGTGGGTCGTGAGGTTCACTGTAAAAGGCTAACACAAAAGACTAAAATAAAGAATTATTCCTTGCTAATGTATGTATACTTTAACTAATGATTAGGGGTATATGGATGGGCTGCATGAAGACGAGTGTACCATTAGGTCGACAAAGTAGATTTGTAGGAAACTAGCTAGCTAAAACTATGGGCCTATTATACAGGCTAAAAAAACACAGAACATTCACTGAGTTAAATGTGCTGATTGGCTAGCGTAATTCCCCGGTGTATTGGCATTTTCATAACAGCACACTGTTTACCAAATTAACTTTACGTGATAGATTTTCATTTACTTACTCACAGTCACGGTGTAGACGCCTGGTGGCTGCTGCGTGCTTGCTAGTTGTTCTTTCTCACTTGGCAAACGGCGATTAAGAAAAAGAGCGCGAAGGTCTCTTTTGTATTAGGTCCATGCGCAATGTGCGCAATGCGCAGTTTCGCATGACCTTTTTTTCACCTTCTTTATTGTCCACATTTTCATATACAGAACAACTCATACCCATACACCACAGCCATGTAGGCAACAGTAGCCTACGTTATGGTCCAATCATGAACATTACCGTCAGTATCATCCAGGAGTAGACAATAGGCCTATAGACAATTATTTTCAACCTATTTAGCCTATTCCACATTTTGTGGTAGAAAAATGATTTCACTTCCAAATTAGTGATGCTTTCTTCAAAATGATGTTATCGATACCATACCTAAGACCGGCATAATAGCCTACATTGAGTTATCTGCACTGGTGTAGCTCTAGGGGCTATTAGATGGAATAGGCTACATCAAAAGATAGGCTTTTATTAAATTACTGTTTATGGACAATGCATTAAATGTAATTTATTTTCATATGTAGGCCTATTAGCTATGTAATGGGGACACATGGAGCTGTTAAGTTTGCCACATGCAAACATAAATATAAACATTCGGTATTTGGCTCAGCTCTCCAAAAAAGAGACCTGATCTATCAACAGCAGTTATTTATCAACCAGCTATTAGGCTATGTATAGCCCATTGTATCATAGAAATTATATTATATATATATATATATATATATATATATCTGTGCTGTCTATTACACAATGTTGTTGTTACTCAAATGAAACCATGAAAGATTATTTCCAATATGATGAGAATAGGTTATTTATCTCGAATAGTCTGAAGCTCCTGCTCAAAAGCCCCAGGGCTGTAGTGCATACAAAACCCAAACGTTCCACTAGATGTCAGTATCTTACAGAACGTGATGGTCCTATTGCCCAATAGTAGGCTACATATTTGCTTTGCTCTGACCTGAGTTCAAAGCTATTCTGGCATGATGGCATCTATATTGAAATCATAGGAACCAGTGTAATTGAAAGGGAACATGCTCAGGAACGTGTGCAGACAGAATTAAGAAAGGACTGGAGGAGTTACAGAGTAAAATAAACCTTTTTGCATTGAATTGAAGGTGGGAGTCTCAGGGCACTAACTAACTGAAGTCATGAGATGACACTGCAACAGCCAGCGAAATAGAAAGAATCAGTGTTTTCAGAGCGCAATAACAGCTAAGGCTTGAGCAAGAGAAAAATTGTCAGCAGGAGAGCAAATTTTCTGATGGTCTTTTCTTGGACTGGATGTAATCAAGTGAATATTGTAAGTAGAGCGAGTGTTATGATTTCACAGGTTTGGAATTTTAATTTCTACTGCTGTAATCATCCCGATTCAGCAAAACAGGTTGTTGTCACTTTTTGATATCGCTGCTGACAAGATCTTATTTAGCTAATCTGTTAGTTCAACTTTAAATGAATAGTTTGACATTTTGGGAAATGTGCTTGTCCACTGTGCTATTGTTTTTCTTTTGGTCTCTGTTGGCTGCTTGGCAACTAGGCTATTCATAGTTAAAAAAAAAATTGGTTTAAAAAGTCCCTTTGAAACCGAAAATCAATTTATAGCTTCAGTTTTGTGTACACAAGATATAACCTGTTGAGCGAGCTTTACAGGTGCCGGTAGTTCTGTCACCTTTGGACAGGGCTGGCATAGCTGTCACCTGTGTTCAGTGTTTGTGCTAAGCTAATTGACTGCTAACGGCACCTTCATATTTATTATCCAGGTAAGTAAATCTTCTCGTCTAACTCTCTGTGATGGGCGGTTTCGGTGATCGCAAGAGAGTTCATCCAGTAACACAGACCAACACAAGTATACGTTTACAGTATGAAATGTCTAATAGAGTCATTTCATACCACAACGTCCTGCTTAATAAGAGCACACAATTTTTGTCAATTTCAAAAATATTTCAAATAGATTTGTAGCCTTTTGGCTCAAACAGAAATCGTCAAAGATATCAGTTATGTGTAGCACGTTTATTGCTTATTTTCTGTTAAACAACAACAACAATAACCACAAAAACATTGTTCATATACAAGAATACAGGAGTATAAATATAGAATATCTGTACTACAGGGTAGTATTTTAAGCATTTCTCTAAAACACAACAGACACATCAACAAAACATCATTCGCTCAATCACCGCCCACCTCAACTGGTCGGCTGCACTCAAGAACACATTCACTCACTCACTCATTCACAAATCCAAATGGAAGACCGTTTAGTGTTTGAAAAGGTTCAGTCCCGTCTGAAGCCAGTCTCTTCTTGTTGTCCACAGAGGACTCCTCTTTGCATTCCACTTTCCTTTTCCTTGGCCACTATTCCTCGCTTCATTTGACACCCATGAGTTACGGGATTAGTTCAATAATCAAGGCATAACACGACATCATTTGGCCGCTTGTTTTGTCCCATTTCGACCCTCATATGAAGATTCAGATCCCAAAAAGCAGAGTCTCACTATTCACATTAATAGACATGGCCTCGTAGTGGTACCAACTGTGTAGCATATTAATGTCCATAAATGTTTAACACCAATCAACTTTGACACGTTAATATTAAGCTGTGGACAAGTTGCACCGGTGTTGAGAGGATTGACAGCCTCTGCAATACGCCCAAAAGGTTAGGACATTTAGCCATACTGCTCTACAACACACATTTTGTTATGGCACAAAATAGTAATTTTTTTCTTTTTTGATCATAAACTGAACTAGTGGAATCAGTTATCCTCCTTACCCTGCTCTCGTATATGTTTACAACACATCCACATGGGTTTACAGTTCATCTCAAAATGATGAACTGATGCACGTTCAAATACACTATAGCAACTTGAATATGACGTCATGTGATGTTTAGACAATACGGAGACATAATGGCAAGTTTGGACAGAGCCGAAGTGTGCACTGTTGCTCTCTTCCTCTTGGCCTGCATCCACATCTTCTGACAAAGTCCAGTTTTAAAGGCTTGAAGCTGGGCACAGTGAGTGTTTTTATGACAAGACGCCATTTAAGCACTGTTGAGTAGGAGAATGGTAGTGGCCGGGCTGGGAGAGGAGACTTCAGTTTGATCGTAATGTGGGCCTTGTTCATCCCCGGAGTCCCCTTCTTGCTTTAGTGCTACAGTCAAGGTAAGCTTCTTCATACCAGCTTCTAGCGTCGCCTCCGCTCCCTCTGCTCTGTCACCTACAACACACACACACATCCACAAAAACAGATGGTGAATTAAATCTGCATGTTAACAAGGGTTTGTTTAACATCACATTTACCAAAATGTGCTTATTTTCTTTCTCCTCTCACGAGAACATTGATATCTCATGTTAGCGTACCAGGACTCGGGACATGTATAACCCTGACATAATAACCCTCTCGGAATGAAAAAAAGTATAAGCATATTTTAAAAACAGAAAATAAACTTCAACACTTAGATGAAGAGTCGCAACACACACACACACACATATACTGTATACACCTTGATGCAATGACAACACACCTCTCTCCTGGTCGCAGTCTGGAGAGGAAGCTCCACTGCACTGGCTGCGAGGGCCCAGGAGGAGAGGTGACCCATGCCCAGAGTCGCACACCGAGTCTGGGTCCAGATCAGAGCTGCTACAGGGGCTGACTAGCTCCAGGCCATCGGGACAGGAGGAGGAGAGGACAGAGGAGGAGGGAGGGGAGGAGGAGAGGTACGGGCTGGGTGTGTAGAGCGAGGAGGAGGGGTAAGGGCAGGGTGTGTAGAGGGGGGAGGAGGGGTAAGGGCAGGGCATGTCCAGGGGGTTGGAGGCAGAGGAGGGTGAGGATGGTGAAGAGGGCATGGCCAGGGGCGAGGAGGTGGAGTGAGGGTCAGCCTCCTCCTCCGAGCTGCTACTGTGACTGCCCTCTTCGTCAATTGATACGGACACCACTGTAGACACACAGACACACACACATACAGATATCCACATTAAACATGCAGACACACACACACACACAAGATGCTTCGACAAAACCTCATAATGTGGATGGATGATGTGGATGACTATTTATTTCTAAGATAATAAAGTCGTACTACTCACTCGACAGACCGTCCGAGTCCCTCTTGAAGTTGTCGATGTCCTCGTTGCCTCCGTCCCCCTCGGCCCCCACCCCCTGCTCCCTGGTTCCCATGGCCAGGGAGCGGCGCTGGGCGTGGATCTCTTCAGAGATGGTCTCCAGGCTACGGAGCGCCCCGCGGTAGTCGGCCTTGGCCACCAAGAGTTTAGCCTGACGCTCATCCACAAGGCGTTTCAGTTGCTGTGAAAAAATAAACATATTTTTACTAAAGCTGTGTTTACATTTGAATTATATACATTTTCACACACAAGACAAGTGTGTCCAAGGTGAGTATGTCCTTTACACATGTCAAGGGCACGTAGGCAGGTATTCCCAAACTAACATGACTAAGCTCTGTGTAGCTCTGCTGTATAGGCACAGTGTTTTTATAGTTTGAACTAAATGCTAACGTCAGCATGCCAAAAGGTTCACAGTAACAATGCTGATGTTGATTGAGCAGGTATAATGTTCATCATCTTAGTTTAGTGTGCTGAGTATGCTGATGGGAATGTCATTAGTTTTAAGTTATCTGTGATAAACCAATGTATTGATTGGTCATAATAAATTAGACTTTTTTTTTGTTAAATACTAGATGTATAAAGGTATGTATAGAGGTATAAACTTCACTACCTTTCATGGTTTAGCTAAAAGTAGCTACATTTAAATAGTTTAAAAAGTCTACTAACGTACATACCTCAAGCTGTAGATAAAACTTGGATTTCAGTTCGAAATACGGCCTGCAGGGGGAGAAAAAGCAACAAAAAAAAAGAAACCTGAGGATGAGTGTGGGGAGAAACTTTGCCTGCTGTCACTGGAGAAGCTGCTGGCGGAATAACACTCCTCTGTGAGCGGTCACATTCCTTAGCTCTTACTAAAGGGAGTACACCCCAACACTACACAAGCAACACATGAAACATCTGGACTGCATCAGATGACATAAATGCAGCCCCACTTTTCTCACACTCACACACACACACACACAAGTGAGGCCCTGGCAGAGGGGAAATAAAAAGGAAACATTCAGAGTAGAAACAAAAGGTACAGACCTGGATTTGTTGATGGAGCGTTTGAGTTTCTTCTCCAGCTGCTTCATGTGGCTGATGCAGGAGTTGTAGTTGGCTGCTGTTTTCCTGTGATCGGCTTCACAGCGAGTTCTCGCCTGCTCGGCCTCCATCACCTGAAGAGATCAAGAACGGTTTCATTTTCTTTTGTTGCATATTGCGAAAACTATACCAAGATGTTCAACTACTACATCTGGTCACAATTTCTTAGTGTGCAAGCCAGCGTTTTTTGGGGGGGATTCTTGGATTTTTGGGGCCCACAATCCTCAGCAAAGCAAAAGTTATGTAACATCGGGAAAACACACAGGGGATGTAACGGATATATAAGCAAGAGAGAGACAAGTTCATGGCTCTAAGTTATGAGCTACAATATAAAAGTAATAGTACGTCCCAATTGTATGCCGACTGCATGCAAACTAAATACTTTTCATGATATGTTCGGTGTAGTATAGTAAAAAGAAAGAGCCTGTGATTTGGAATGCAGGGCTCACTGCTTACTCACTTGCACCCCTATACTATAAAAACCCTTCTATTGGCACTGATCCGAATCAGGAACTAGTTGTTTATAATGTTGCATACCGTGATGGAGAGTGTGGCTGGTGTGTTCACATGACTTCCAACACAGGTATTTACAATGCTTCCAACAGTTGGGTCTGATCACGGTGGAAACATGTTCACACTACATCCAACCAGATTTTTTGCAAGCGAGACCACCTCTTCAACAAGGCGTCGGCCCAGTTGTTTTGGTCCTCACCCCAGTGCAAAAGCTGTTAAGGCCATTCCCAAAAGAACTGCACCACGAGTGTACAAGAGGGTTTGATTCAATTCAACATAACTAACCAATGCTTAAGTCTATCTTTATGGATTTGTGTTGCTGTCTAGTTTTTCGGATGCTTCCCTACACTCTGCCTGGGTTGTTTGTTTGCTTGTTTCTGACTAATAACCTTTTGTTTACAACTGCATGCCTTTCTAGTTAAGAACTTGCCTTTTTGAACTTCTACCTTCTACCTGAGTCTTTCTCTTAATCTGATCTGCCCGGAAACGTAACACATATCTCTGCCTTTGCGGTCCCTGAAGCACACACACACACACACACATCTTTTCATTGAACTCATCATGTCTTTGCATCGTGTACATCCGCGTACCCTCTTTGTGGCGTGGTTGAGCATCTCCTGCCAGGCCGAGTCAAACTGCCGGCTGTCCTCCTCCAGCAGCCTCTCCTCGGCCAGGGCGATGGTCTCTTTGGCCGCCCGCAGGATCTCCACCGCCCGCTGGAACTCCTGGGTGGCCTTCTGGGCTTCAACCTGGGCCTATGGAGTTTCATAAGACAGGCGTATGGTTTATATAATGACATGTAGTGTGAAAGCCAATAGCTATTGTTCTGTGCTTGAAAATACTACCTATAGCTTTCAGGTGTTTAATATTACTGGCACGGAGGTTTTAATGATAAACAGAGATTTGACTCAATTCTGATGTTATGAGAAGTGTGAGAAAGGGTGGAAAAGCTACATTGTAACTATAGCGTCAAACCACTGAAAATTCCCCCTTCTTGTTCTTGATTTCAACCCAGCGTTTTTTTTTTTATCTCACATGGCAAAAGTGCAACACAAGTGCTTGTCCTGCTTCCAATGTGGGTGTCTTCCGAGAACTTTACAAGCGTATTTCCTCTGTGGAGGAACCGTGGTTGATTCCTTATGAATGCCGTAGCGGGAAGAAGAGATTTTTGCATCGCACGCTCAGAAACACAGAAACAGAAATGCGCCATGGACAAACAGAAGCTTTGTCACTTAGAAAAGCTGACACGTTGACAGTGGGCTCATTCCCTCCCACAGTCAATAGGAGGATTATTCCCATCATACTGCACACATAGTACTTGGCCCCACTCTCTCCACTCACACTAAGACCTGAAGGTCAGTGCAAGACTGGGCATTTACAGTTACTCTTATCCGATTTCCCTGAATTACGATAACATAAGATAAAGAAAAATCATTTTGGTACAGCAATTCATCATTTGTAAATCTAATGGAGGTCTTGGAAATAGTTGAAACTGAGCTGTCGGCATCACAAGGATTTAGTGTCAACATTAGGGGGATATTCGATGAAAATGTCTTAGACACATCTGGAACATGTCTTCGACGATCACCGTTAAGAGTATGGTATCAAACAACATACTGAAGATAACCCAAATAGACTGAAGATTTTTTTTCAGAAGAGTGTCTTTCAAGACAAGGCAACAATGTGAAGCCATGGATGAGATGCATATTATTCATAATGCAATACATATTGATTCTGAAGTTTTGAAGAATGGTCCAAATTCCAATACATTATGCTCCTTCTTTTTCACCCAGCACTATCCATCGCCGTTATATATTAATTTACATTTTTAAGAAATGGTTTATAGCAGCAACTTCAAAAAAAGGTCACAGCAAAACACTGAACAATTCTGCTCCAAGTTATCTGGCGGATCATTTTACTTGCGACAGAGACATCCAGAATTATGCAACAACAGTCTGTCCTGTTGATATACTTTTCCTCTAGTCCTTTCCGTATGGGTTTAATGGGACACTCCCCTTCAAACGGAAGGGGAATGTGTTCTTTGATTTGTCCTTGACTTCCAATCAAATGGAAGGAAAACATTTGTTGCAAGTGGTGTGTGATTTTATAACCCCCCCACCCCCTATCCTGTTCTAACTCCATCGTCAATCCATTTTGACGGTGTGCTACAATGGAAACAAACTTGCTGGTCTAGCTTGCTTTTCTGTCCTTGAGGATTTTGAATGGATTTTTGTAATGACATTGTTGCAGCTAAATGGCCATTTTGTAACAATGAAATAAAGCGATCCATTCATATTAGAACTGTATTGTGTGAAATACAAAGTACTTATTGTTGACGTGTTTCCTTAAATCAACAGATGGGGGGGGGGGGGGGGGGGGGAGAAACTGGACCTACGTTTTAACTAAATGGTGAACACAAATACTTGAGTTATCTGAAAAGATAACATTAAGGCTAGTGGGTGTGTGAGAGCTTTTTTTTCCACTCAAAAAGGTTACATCCTGCGTTTGGAAACAATGAGAGCCGAGAGAATGAAATAGGGACAGGCAAAAATTCTGGCGCTTCACACACCAAAACATTGAGCTTCAGCATGTGCCTGTATGATAAATCTTACGCAATTGCGATTTAAGCTCTCAAATGAGTTATTTTAAAAATGTCTGGGTAACAAAACAATATTTTTTTTTCTCCACCTGAACACAATCTCTCTTTTAATTTTAACATTAATTAATAAACTTGTATGATAACAATAATTGAATATTTCTAAACACAACTGAAATGAAAGAAGTCAAGGTTTTTTTTAGAGACATGCTCACTTTCTACACATTTCTCTTCTAGTGAAAGTGGTTAGCAGGAATATTCCGAAGATTAATAAACTTGTATGTTAACATCCTGTGGGTTCTAATACCTTTGAAAACGGTATGACAGAGATAATGGCGGTATTAAAATCTTGACTCTTTCATACCGCGTTATACTTTCAAACTGGTTATCGTCCCATGCCCTAGCTTCAGCACACCGAAATACTAGAATACTATAGAGCTGAAGGGAACTGAAGACTTGGCAAAAAAATCTCTGTTTAGTGTGTCACGTGGAGCGACACATTTCACATCAAACGGCCTAAACAAAACAGACTCCCAAAAGGTCTGTGTAGTGGTCTCAGCTGTTTAGGACATCTCGTCTCACAGCCTTGCCTGGGCTTTTCTGTTCCATTAACCCCTGTAACGTGACCCCGCCTTGTCACCCTCTGACATGTCTGTGATAAAGGCTCCAACAGTGACGTCAGCAAGCAAAGGTCTGCATCTTCTCACGCAAATTGAGGGATCGTTTCAAAAAGTCAGCCATCTTTGCTGTCGGTTTTGGTGTTGTGATAGTCAGGATCAAAATAAGATTATGCAGTTGAAATGTAGACACAATACATACCCTAACAAGAACAACATTGTTATATAGGAATAGGGAGTAAATAAATATGACATATATGAAATATGCAACATGTACAAATCAAAAAAATACTATAAGTGTAAATATTGTGTCAACAGCTAATTGTGAACATTCCAAAAGTCTGCTTTTTTTGTTATGTGTATTGCAGTGATATCTGAGTGTTGCAGTGGTGAGATATGCTATCCAGGGTTGTCAAGGGGCCCTTTATAAGAGGTGAGGATACAGAGGAAGGGAGTAGTAAGATAGCAAGTTGCTCCTCGCTTGTAATCTGTTCGTTTGACTGGCTGAGATGAACCTCTCTTCTTTGTCCCTCGTCATTGACCCATATCCCAGGCTCCGCCAAGAGTGTGTGTGTGTGTGTTTGGGGGGGGGGAGATGGGGGGCTGCAGGGATAAACAGAAGGAGCATGATGGATATTTTATGAGTAGAAAGCATGAGCGAGGAGAGACTATGACTGAAGCTATCCATCAATTGTTTTTTGTCAAGCCGGACATAAAAAAAAAAGTCACAAAGAAGAGCCCGTCATCACATAATCAAATCAAAAGATGTTATAATTCATATAGTTACCTTTCTCATATATTCATAGGGTCAATACCGAAGCCTGACCAAACACAGGACCAAGTCAAAGCAATGTTTTTTTTATAACTATTGCAAAACACAATTGAGAAAGTGACAAATCTGCAGCACCCTTGTGAGTAACACGCATCAAAAGCCCAGGGGACACACTTAGTCGTTATCTTTACGCCACAAAGACCTGCTGTGCTCGGGACAGCATGCAAATGACCAGCTGCATTGTTATCAGTAAATTAACTTGATGTCACGGAGCCCACAACTTCAAATGACTCTCTCTCTCTCTCTGAAGGCAAACAATACAATGGGTTTAGGCTGAAACGCCACGACATCCTGTCACATGATATATGCATGAGTGACGCCTGTTTGTATCATCCTGCTAATGGTCCAAGTGTCAGAGGCTGTCATCTCTGTCTGTCACATGTGTCTGTAGACCGAGGTGACGCAAACAGAGTGAGAGAGAGAGAGGGTACAGAGGGAGACAGACAGCCAGACAGACACGCAGGCAGTGGTGCAGAAGAGAATGCTGGGTAAATAAAGGACAACAAAAACAACAAAGAATAGGACAGTAGACAGGCAGATTCCTATACACCAACCCCCTAGTCTGCTGGAATGTAAAGGGGTAACATGAGGGGGTTGGGGGCTGGGACTAGCTACTGGGTGGGGGGTAGGTTCAGTGTGTGTGTGTGTGTGTGTGTGTGTGTGTGTGTGTGTGTGTGTGTGTGTGTGTGTGTGTGTGTGTGTGTGTGTGCATGCTCTGGTAGGGTCACTGAGGGTAAGCATATGAATCCCTTTAAAATGGGTCATGTATTAAATATTCATCCATGAATCATTACCAGACAATAAGCCGGTTTAACTTGAGGCCTTCATCGGCTTTGCTCTGTTGAGTCCCCCTGATCATATACACACGCACAAACGCAGACACACACACACACACACACACACACACACACACACACACACACACGCATACGTAAGGCTACACTTGTGAAGACACTCATTGCACCTTACCCTAACCCTAACC
Organism: Ammodytes marinus; assembly: GCF_949987685.1. Classification (NCBI taxonomy): domain Eukaryota; kingdom Metazoa; phylum Chordata; class Actinopteri; order Uranoscopiformes; family Ammodytidae; genus Ammodytes; species Ammodytes marinus. The sequence continues at coordinate 21,067,985 of NC_137221.1, forward strand.
ATCTAAATGTATTGCCTAAACCCAACCCTAACCCTAACCTAGGAGGACCAGCCAAAATGTCCTCACTTTTTAAAAAGGTCCCTAATCCTAGGGTATAACTCCAATCAGTACTTCTCACAAAAAAAAGTGTTCATGTACACACACACACACACACACACACACACACACACGCGCGCGCGCGCGCACACAAATCCTTTGACGTGAGTGTAGGTTCCAGCAAAATTCTAAAATCCTCCCAGTAATCCCAGACCCCTCTGGCAGGTACCTTGTCATATTACAGCTAGAGATAAGCAAGGACACATGCACATACACAGTCTATTTAAGTTTGACAGCTCAGCTCTGACACACAAATGTCAGCATTCAGATGAATGACGCATGGGCTTTTTCCTCATTGGCGGAGAAGAGGGGGGCGCTGGACTCAAAATATGTTGGGGCTATCCAATCAGATCAAAGCCTGAATGGGCTGGAGCCATTAGACAGTAAAAGGACACGCTGCAGAGTTTGACGCACAAACCATCGCTTCACATCTGCCTGCAACAGTGCAACTAAACGTGAAGACACAGAGACCATATAGAAGCAAGTCAGATTATAACAATTATGCCCGGTCCAGTTTCAGACAATTCCTCCTGTGTGTGTGTGTGTGTGTGTGTGTGTGTGTGTGTGTGTGTGTGTGTGTGTGTGTGTGTGTGTGTGTGTGTGTGTGTGTGTGTGCGTGTGTGTGTGTGTGTGCGCGTGCGTGTGTATGTGACACTTTTCTAGCATACAGAGACAAGACGGAGATAAAAATAGACGTCACGTGAATGGGCTCCCTTACGGTAAATATATTAAGCTGAGCTCTTAAAACATTTCACCGCTAATCCTCCGTAAACCTGCCCTGTCTGCAGACCTCAGAGTCACTCCAGCTTGTGTGTGTGTGTGTGTGCGTGTGTGTGTGCGCGTGTGTGTGTGTGTGTGTGTGTGTGTGTGTGTGTGTGTGTGTTTGCGTACCTGTCTTGCTACTTTGCGGGCTTCCCAGTACGGCTTGGATTCGTCCACAGCTCTTCCGATCTTCTTCACCTGCTCATCAAGCTTCACTGTGGCTTCCACCAGCACGGCACGAAACCTCTGCCGGCAGTCCTACACACACACACACACACACACAACACATATACAGTATATATATACAGGCATTTAGCATTTAGCTTGTCATAATATTGCATTCATACATTCATGGTCCCCTAGAGGATTAAACCCTGCTGACTTTGTTGAGCCATTAACCCTAATGATTGACATTCACATCCGCCTCAGCTACTGTATAACTGCCAATGTTAGCATGTTGCAACTGTAATACAGTATCTAGCTGTTGTCTTGGTAGGCTATTATAAGGTGGTAGAAGATGTGGTGTATGTGTAGGCTTTTTATATGCATGTGCAAGAAACTGTGGCGAGTGTGCATGCATCCTTGATACTGCACGTTAACGGCACCTCATAGTGTTAAGTTGAAGTGTTTTTGCGTGCGTTTTCTTTCGTGTTTTTCTCCGTGTTTTAAGGGTTAGCCACAAGTTGACTTCCCTTCCCCTGCTGTCCTGCTGGCGCTGAAGACTTTGGCTCTGTGCCTCCCAAGCGGCTCTTCTAATTGGAGTCATCACTAAACCATTAACCCAAATACAAGCATGTGCACCGACGCACACACAGCAGCTGTAGCTCAGTGTTCATAATTATCCGGTTTGTTTTTGTTTGTTCTTTTGCCCTCAGAGTAGTTGAGCTGAAACTTGAATACATTTCTTTGGCTGGTGAAATGTTGAAAGTGTTTGTGAGCAAAAGTGGCGACATCTTTGTGT